>NW_025062991.1:0-79008 GCF_018153295.1 Drosophila grimshawi
TCATATTTTAAGCTTTTGATGCAGAGTCAAAATATATAAAAAGGGCTTCATAATGTTGAAAGAAATTCTGACTTCTGACAATTATTGGCGAAGATACATCCGTTTGAATTTGGGAAAATAAACTTAAAGCGCCAATATCTCGAAATGACTTCGAGACTACATATTTTCAGCTTTTGATGCAGAGTCAAAATATATAAAAAAGGGCTTCATAATGTTAAAAGAAATTCTAACTTCTGACAATTATTGGCGAAGATACATCCGTTTGAATTTGGAAACCGAAACTTAGAACGTCAATTTCTCGAAATGACTTCGAAACTACATATTTTCAGCTTTTGATGCACAGTCAAAATATATAAAAGGGCTTCATAATGTTGAAAGAAATTCTAACTTCTGACAATTATTGGCAAAGATACATCCGTTTGAATTTGGAAACAGAAACTTAAAACGTCAATTTCTCGAAATGACTTCGAGACTACATATTTTCAGCTTTTGATGCAGAGTCAAAATATATAAAAAGGGCTTCATAATGTTGAAAGAAATTCTAACTTCTGACAATTATTGGCGAAGATACATCCGTTTGAATTTGGAAACAGAAACTTACAACGTCAATTTCGCGAAATGACTTCGAGACTACATATTTTCAGCTTTTGATGCAGAGTCAAAATATATAAAAAGGGCTTCATAATGTTGAAAGAAATTCTAACTTCTGACAATTATTGGCGAAGATACATCCGTTTGAATTTGGGAAACGAAACTTAAGCCGCCAATATCTCGAAATGACTTCGAGACTACATATTTTCAGCTTTTGATGCAGAATCAAAATATATAAAAAGGGGTTCATAATGTTGAAAGAAATTCTAACTTCTGACAATTATTGGCGAAGATACATCCGTTTGAATTTGGAAACAGAAACTTAAAACGTCAATTTCTCGAAATGACTTCGAGACTACATATTTTCAGCTTTTGATGCAGGGTCAAAATATATAAAAAGGGTTTCATAATGTTGAAAGAAATTCTAACTTCTGACAATTATTGGCGAAGATACATTCGTTTGAATTTGGAAATAGAAACTCAAAACGTCAATTTCTCGAAATGACTTCAAGACAACATATTTTCAGCTTTTGATGCAGGGTTAAAATATATAAAAAGGGCTTCATAATGTTGAAAGAAATTCTAACTTCTGACAATTATTGGCGAAGATACATCCGTTTGAATTTGGAAACAGAAACTTAAAACGTCGATTTCTCGAAATGACTTCGAGACTACATATTTTCAGCTTTTGATGCAGAATCAAAATATATAAAAAGGGCTTCATAATGTTGAAAGAAATTCTAACTGCTGACAATTATTGGCGAAGATACATCCGTTTGAATTTGGAAACCGAAACTTAAAACGTCAAGTTCTCGAAATGACTTCACGACTACATATTTTCAGCTTTTGATGCAGAATCAAAATATATAAAAAAGGGGTTCAAAATGTTGAAAGAAATTCTAACTTCTGACAATTATTGGCGAAGATACATCCGTTTGAATTTGGAAACAGAAACTTAAAACGTCAATTTCTCGAAATGACTTCCCGAATACATATTTTCAGCTTTTGATGCAGAGTCAAAATATATAAAAAGGGCTTCATAATGTTGAAAGAAATTCTGACTTCTGACAATTATTGGCGAAGATACATCCGTTTGAATTTGGGAAAATAAACTTAAAGCGCCAATATCTCGAAATGACTTCGAGACTACATATTTTCAGCTTTTGATGCAGAATCAAAATATATAAAAAGGGCTTCATAATGTTAAAAGAAATTCTAACTTCTGACAATTATTGGCGAAGATACATCCGTTTGAATTTGGAAACCGAAACTTAAAACGTCAATTTCTCGAAATGACTTCGCGACTACATATTTTCAGCTTTTGATGCAGAGTCAAAATATATAAAAAGGGCTTCATAATGTTGAAAGAAATTCTAACTTCTGACAATTATTGGCGAAGATACATCCGTTTGAATTTGGAAACAGAAACTTAATACGTCAATTTCTCGAAATGACTTCGAGACTACATATTTTCAGCTTTTGATGCAGAGTCAAAATATATGAAAAGGGCTTCATAATGTTGAAAGAAATTCTAACTTCTGACAATTATTGGCGAAGATACATCCGTTTGAATTTGGAAACAGAAACTTAAAACGTCAATTTCTCGAAATGACTTCGAGACTACATATTTGCAGCTTTTGATGCAGAATCAAAATATATAAAAAGGGCTTCATAATGTTGAAAGAAATTCTGACTTCTGACAATTATTGGCGAAGATACATCCGTTTGAATTTGGAAACAGAAACTTAAAACGTCAATTTCTCGAAATGATTTCGAGACTACATATTTTCAGCTTTTGATGCAGAATCAAAATATATAAAAAGGGCTTCATAATGTTGAAAGAAATTCTAACTGCTGACAATTATTGGCGAAGATACATCCGGTTGAATTTGGAAACCGAAACTTAAAACGTCAATTTCTCGAAATGACTTCGCGACTACATATTTTCAGCTTTTGATGCAGAGTCAAAATATATAAAAAGGGCTTCATAATGTTGAAAGAAATTCTGACTTCTGACAATTATTGGCGAAGATACATCCGTTTGAATTTGGGAAAAGAAACTTAAGCCGCCAATATCTCGAAATGACTTCGAGACTACATATTTCCAGCTTTTGATGCAGAATCAAAATATATAAAAAGGGGTTCATAATGTTGAAAGAAATTCTAACTTCTGACAATTATTGGCGAAGATACATCCGTTTGAATTTGGAAACAGAAACTTAAAACGTCAATTTCTCGAAATGACTTCGAGACTACATATTTTCAGCTTTTAAAGCAGAGTCAAAATATATAAAAAGGGCTTCATAATGTTGAAAGAAATTCTAACTTCTGACAATTGTTGGCGAAGATACATCCGTTTGAATTTGGAAACAGAAACTTAAAACGTCAATTTCGCGAAATGACTTCGAGACTACATATTTTCAGCTTTTGATGCAGAATCAAAATATATAAAAAGGGCTTAATAATGGTGAAAGAAATTCTAACTTCTGACAATTATTGGCAAAGATACATCCATTTGAATTTGGAAACTGAGACTTAAAACGTCGATTTCTCGAAATGACTTCGAGACTACATATTTTCAGCTTTTGATGCAGAATCAAAATATATAAAAAGGGCTTCATAATGTTGAAAGAAATTCTAACTTCTGACAATTATTGGCGAAGATACATCCATTTGAATTTGGAAACAGAGACTTAAAACGTAAATTTCTCGAAATGACTTCGAGACTACATATTTTCAGCTTTTGATGCAGAATCAAAATATATAAAAAGGGCTTCATAATGTTGAAAGAAATTCTAACTTCTGACAATTATTGGCGAAGATACATCCGTTTGAATTTGGAAACAGAGACTTAAAACGTCGATTTCTCGAAATGACTTCGAGACTACATATTTTCAGCTTTTGATGCAGAATCAAAATATATAAAAAGGGCTTCATAATGTTGAAAGAAATTCTAACTTCTGACAATTATTGGCGAAGATACATCCGTTTGAATTTGAAAACAGAAACTTAAAACGTCAATTTCTCGAAATGACTTCGAGACTACATATTTTCAGCTTTTGATGCAGAATCAAAATATATAAAAAGGGCTTCATAATGTTGAAAGAAATTCTAACTTCTGACAATTATTGGCGAAGATACATCCGTTTGAGTTTGGAAACAGAAACTTAAAACGTCAATTTCTCGAAATGACTTCGAGACTACATATTTTCAGCTTTTGATGCAGAATCAAAATATATAAAAATGGCTTCATAATGTTGAAAGAAATTCTAACTTCTGACAATTATTGGCGAAGATACATCCGTTTGAATTTGGAAACAGAGACTTAAAACGTCAATTTCTCGAAATGACTTCGAGACTACATATTTTCAGCTTTTGATGCAGAATCAAAATATATAAAAAATGCTTCATAATGTTGAAAGAAGTTCTAACTTCTGACAATTATTGACGAAGATACATCCGTTTGAATTTGGAAACAGAAACTTAAAACGTCAATTTCTCGAAATGACTTCGAGACTACATATTTTCAGCTTTTGATGCAGAATCAAAATATATAAAAAGGGCTTCATAATGTTAAAAGAAATTCTAACTTCTGACAATTATTGGCGAAGATACATCCGTTTGAATTTGGAAACAGAAACTTAAAACGTCAATTTCTCGAAATGACTTCGAGACTACATATTTTCAGCTTTTGATGCAGAGTCAAAATATATAAAAAGGGCTTCATAATGTTGAAAGAAATTCTAACTTCTGTCTATTATTGGCGAAGATACATCCGTTTGAATTTGGAAACAGAAACTTAAAACTACATATTTTCAGCTTTTGATGCAGAATCAAAATATATAAAAAGGGCTTCATAATGTTGAATGAAATTCTAACTTCTGACAATTATTGGCGAAGATACATCCGTTTGAATTTGGAAACAGAAACTTAAAACGTCAATTTCTCGAAATGACTTCGAGACTACATATTTTCAGCTTTTGATGCACAGTCAAAATATATAAAAAGGGCTTCATAATGTTGAAAGAAATTCTAACTTCTGACAATTATTGGCGAAGATACATCCGTTTGAATTTGGAAACAGAAACTTAAAACGTCAATTTCTCGAAATGACTTCGAGACTACATATTTTCAGCTTTTGATGCATAGTCAGAATATATAAAAAGGGGTTCATAATGTTGAAAGAAATTCTAACTTCTGACAATTATTGGCGAAGATACATCCGTTTGAATTTGGAAACAGAAACATAAAACGTCAATTACTCGAAATGACTTCGACACTACATATTTTCAGCTTTTGATGCAGGGTCAAAATATATAAAAAGGGCTTCATAATGTTGAAAGAAATTCTAACTGCTGACTATTATTGGCGAAGATACATCCGTTTGAATTCGGAAACCGAAACTTAAAACGTCAATTTCTCGAAATGACTTCGCGACTACATATTTTCAGCTTTAGATGCAGAGTCAAAATATATAAAAAGGGCTTCATAATGTTGAAAGAAATTCTAACTTCTGACAATTGTTGGCGAAGATACATCCGTTTGAATTTGGAAACAGAAACTTAAAACGTCAATTTCTCGAAATGACTTCGAGACTACATATTTTCAGCTTTTGATGCAGAATCAAAATATATAAAAAGGGCTTCATAATGTTGAAAGAAATTCTAACTTCTGACAATTATTGGCGAAGATACATCCATTTGAATTTGGAAACAGAAACTTAAAACGTCAATTTCTCGAAATGACTTCGCGACTACATATTTTCAGCTTTTGATGCAGAGTCAAAATATATAAAAAGGGCTTCATAATGTTGAAAGAAATTCTTGCTTCATACAATTATTGGCGAAGATACATCTTAGAGGAGGAATTTGGAAACAGAGACTTAAAACGTCGATTTCTCGAAATGACTTCGAGACTACATATTTTCAGCTTTTGATGCAGAATCAAAATATATAAAACGGGCTTCATAATGTTGAAAGAAATTCTAACTTCTGACAATTATTGGCGAAGATACATCCGTTTGAATTTGGAAACGGAGACTTAAAACGTCAATTTCTCGAAATGACTTCGAGACTACCTATTTTCAGCTTTTGATGCAGAATCAAAATATATAAAAAGGGCTTCATAATGTTGAAAGAAATTCTAACTTCTGACAATTATTGACGAAGACACATCCGTTTGAATTTGGAAACCGAAACTTAAAACGTCAATTTCTCGAAATGACTTCGAGACTACATATTTTCAGCTTTTAAAGCAGAGTCAAAATATATAAAAAGGGCTTCATAATGTTGAAAGAAATTCTAACTTCTGACAATTATTGGCGAAGATACATCCGTTTGAGTTTGGAAACAGAAACTTAAAACGTCAATTTCTCGAAATGACTTCGAGACTACATATTTTCAGCTTTTGATGCAGAATCAAAATATATAAAAAGGGCTTCATAATGTTGAAAGAAATTCTAACTTCTGACAATTATTGGCGAAGATACATCCGTTTGAGTTTGGAAACAGAAACTTAAAACGTCAATTTCTCGAAATGACTTCGAGACTACATATTTTCAGCTTTTGACGCAGAATCAAAATATATAAAAAGGGCTTCATAATGTTGAAAGAAATTCTAACTTCTGACAATTATTGGCGAAGATACATCCGTTTGAATTTGGAAACAGAAACCTAAAACGTCAATTTCTCGAAATGACTTCGCGACTACATATTTTCAGCTTTTGATGCAGAGTCAAAATATATAAAAAGGGCTTCATAATGTTGAAAGAAATTCTGACTTCTGACAATTATTGGCGAAGATACATCCGTTTGAATTTGGGAAAATAAACTTAAAACGCCAATATCTCGAAATGACTTCGAGACTACATATTTTCAGCTTTTGATGCAGAATCAAAATATATAAAAAGGGCTTCATAATGTTGAAAGAAATTCTAACTTCTGACAATTATTGGCGAAGACACATCCGTTTGAATTTGGAAACAGAAACTTAAAACGTCAATTTCTCGAAATGACTTCGAGACTACATATTTTCAGCTTTTGATGCAGAGTCAAAATATATAAAAAGGGCTTCATAATGTTGAAAGAAATTCTAACTTCTGACAATTATTGGCGAAGATACATCCATTTGAATTTGGAAACCGAAACTTAAAACGTCAATTTCTCGAAATGACTTCGAGACTACATATTTTCAGCTTTTGATGCAGAATCAAAATATATGAAAAGGGCTTCATAATGTTGAAAGAAATTCTGACTTCTGACAATTATTGGCGAAGATACATCCGTTTGAATTTGGAAACAGAAACTTAAAACGTCGATTTCTCGAAATGACTTCAAGACTGCATATTTTCAGCTTGTGATGCAGAATCAAAATATATAAAAAGGGCTTCATAATGTTGAAAGAAATTCTAACTGCTGACAATTATTGGCGAAGATACATCCGTTTGAATTTGGAAACCGAAACTTAAAACGTCAATTTCTCGAAATGACTTCGCGACTACATATTTTCAGCTTTTGATGCAGAGTCAAAATATATAAAAAGGGCTTCATAATGTTGAAAGAAATTCTAACTTCTGACAATTATTGGCGAAGATACATCCGTTTGAATTTGGAAACAGAGACTTAAAACGTCGATTTCTCGAAATGACTTCGAGACTACATATTTTCAGCTTTTGATGCAGAATCAAAATATATAAAAAGGGCTTCATAATGTTGAAAGAAATTCTAACTTCTGACAATTATTGGCGAAGATACATCCATTTGAATTTGGAAACAGAAACTTAAAACGTCAATTTCTCGAAATGACTTCGAGACTACATATTTTCAGCTTTTGATGCAGGGTCAAAATATATAAAAAGGGCTTCATAATGTTGAAAGAAATTCTAACTGCTGACAATTATTGGCGAAGATACATCCGGTTGAATTTGGAAACCGAAACTTAAAACGTCAATTTCTCGAAATGACTTCGCGACTACATATTTTCAGCTTTTGATGCAGAGTCAAAATATATAAAAAGGGCTTCATAATGTTGAAAGAAATTCTGACTTCTGACAATTATTGGCGAAGATACATCCATTTGAATTTGGGAAAAGAAACTTAAACCGCCAATATCTCGAAATGACTTCGAGACTACATATTTTCAGCTTTTGATGCAGAATCAAAATATATAAAAAGGGCTTCATAATGTTGAAAGAAATTCTAACTTCTGACAATTATTGGCGAAGATACATCCGTTTGAGTTTGGAAACAGAAACTTAAAACGTCAATTTCTCGAAATGACTTCGAGACTACATATTTTCAGCTTTTGATGCAGAATCAAAATATATAAAAAGGGCTTCATAATGTTGAAAGAAATTCTAACTTCTGACAATTATTGGCGAAGATACATCCGTTTGAATTTGGAAACAGAAACTTAAAACGTCAATTTCTCGAAATGACTTCGAGACTACATATTTTCAGCTTTTGATGCAGAATCAAAATATATAAAAAGGGCTTCATAATGTTGAAAGAAATTCTAACTTCTGACAATTATTGGCGAAGATACATCCGTTTGAATTTGGAAACAGAAACTTAAAACGTCAATTTCATGAAATGACTTCGCGACTACATATTTTCAGCTTTTGATGCAGAGTCAAAATATATAAAAAGGGCTTCATAATGTTGAAAGAAATTCTAACTTCTGACAATTATTGGCGAAGATACATCCGTTTGAATTTGGAAACAGAAACTTAAAACGTCAATTTCTCGAAATGACCTTGAGACTACATATTTTCAGCTTTTGCTGCACAGTCAAAATATATAAAAAGGGCTTCATAATGTTGAAAGAAATTCTAACTTCTGACAATTATTGGCGAAGATACATCCGTTTGAATTTGGGAAAAGAAACTTAAAACGCCAATATCTCGAAATGACTTCGCGACTACATATTTTCAGCTTTTGATGCAGAGTCAAAATATATAAAAAGGGCATCATAATGTTGAAAGAAATTCTAACTTCTGACAATTATTGGCGAAGATACATCCGTTTGAATTTGGAAACAGAAACTTAAAACGTCAATTTCTCGAAATGACTTCGAGACTACATATTTTCAGCTTTTGAAGCAGAGTCAAAATATATAAAAAGGGCTTCATAATGTTGAAAGAAATTCTAACTTCTGTCAATTATTGGCGAAGATACATCCGTTTGAATTTGGAAACAGAAACTTAAAACGTCAATTTCGCGAAATGACTTCGAGACTACATATTTTCAGCTTTTGATGCAGAGTCAAAATATATAAAAAGGGCTTCATAATGTTGAAAGAAATTCTAACTTCTGACAATTATTGGCGAAGATACATCCGTTTGAATTTGGAAGCAGAAACTTAAAACGTCAATTTCTCGAAATGACTTCGAGACTACATATTTTCAGCTTTTGATGCAGAGTCAAAATACATAAAAAGGGCTTCATAATGTTGAAAGAAATTCTAACTTCTGACAATTATTGGCGAAGATACATCCGTTTGAATTTGGAAACAGAAACTTAAAACGTCAATTTCTCGAAATGACTTCGAGACTACATATTTTCAGCTTTTGATGCAGAATCAAAATATATAAAAAGGGCTTCATAATGTTGAAAGAAATTCTAACTTCTGACAATTATTGACGAAGACACATCCGTTTGAATTTGGAAACAGAAACTTAAAACGTCAATTTCTCGAAATGACTTCGAGACTACATATTTTCAGCTTTTGATGCAGAGTCAAAATATATAAAAAGGGCTTCATAATGTTGAAAGAAATTCTGACTTCTGACAATTATTGGCGAAGATACATCCGTTTGAATTTGGAAACAGAAACTTAAGACGTCAATTTCTCGAAATGACTTCGAGACTACATATTTTCAGCTTTTGATGCAGAGTCAAAATATATGAAAAGGGCTTCATAATGTTGAAAGAAATTCTAACTTCTGACAATTATTGGCGAAGATACATCCGTTTGAATTTGGAAACAGAAACTTAAAACGTCGATTTCTCGAAATGACTTCGAGACTACATATTTTCAGCTTTTGATGCAGAATCAAAATATATAAAAAGGGCTTCATAATGTTGAAAGAAATTCTAACTTCTGACAATTATTGGCGAAGATACATCCGTTTGAATTTGGGAAAAGAAACTTAAGCCGCCAATATCTCGAAATGACTTCGAGACTACATATTTTCAGCTTTTGATGCAGAGTCAAAATATATAAAAAGGGCTTCATAATGTTGAAAGAAATTCTGACTTCTGACAATTATTGGCGAAGATACATCCGTTTGAATTTGGGAAAATAAACTTAAAACGCCAATATCTCGAAATGACTTCGAGACTACATATTTCCAGCTTTTGATGCAGAATCAAAATATATAAAAAGGGCTTCATAATGTTGGAAGAAATTCTAACTTCTGACAATTATTGGCGAAGATACATCCGTTTGAATTTGGAAACAGAAACTTAAAACGTCAATTTCTCGAAATGACTTCGAGACTACATATTTTCAGCTTTTGATGCAGAATCAAAATATATAAAAAGGGCTTCATAATGTTGAAAGAAATTCTAACTTCTGACAATTATTGGCGAAGATACATCCGTTTGAATTTGGAAACAGAGACTTAAAACGTCGATTTCTCGAAATGACTTCGAGACTACATATTTTCAGCTTTTGATGCAGAGTCAAAATATATAAAAAGGGCTTCATAATGTTGAAAGAAATTCTAACTTCTGACAATTATTGGCGAAGATACATCAGTTTGAATTTGGAAACCGAAACTTAAAACGTCAATTTCTCGAAATGACTTCGCGACTACATATTTTCAGCTTTTGATGCAGAGTCAAAATATATGAAAAGGGCTTCATAATGTTGAAAGAAATTCTAACTTCTGACAATTATTGGCGAAGATACATCCGTTTGAATTTGGAAACAGAGACTTAAAACGTCGATTTCTCGAAATGACTTCGAGACTACATATTTTCAGCTTTTGATGCAGAATCAAAATATATAAAAAGGGCTTCATAATGTTGAAAGAAATTCTAACTTCTGACAATTATTGGCGAAGATACATCCATTTGAATTTGGAAACAGAAACTTAAAACGTCAATTTCTCGAAATGACTTCGAGACTACATATTTTCAGCTTTTGATGCAGAGTCAAAATATATAAAAAGGGCTTCATAATGTTGAAAGAAATTCTAACTTCTGACAATTATTGGCGAAGATACATCCGGTTGAATTTGGAAACCGAAACTTAAAACGTCAATTTCTCGAAATGACTTCGCGACTACATATTTTCAGCTTTTGATGCAGAGTCAAAATATATAAAAAGGGCTTCATAATGTTGAAAGAAATTCTGACTTCTGACAATTATTGGCGAAGATACATCCGTTTGAATTTGGGAAATGAAACTTAAGCCGCCAATATCTCGAAATGACTTCGAGACTACATATTTTCAGCTTTTGATGCAGAATCAAAATATATAAAAAGGGCTTCATAATGTTGAAAGAAATTCTAACTTCTGACAATTATTGGCGAAGATACATCCGTCTGAATTTGGAAACAGAAACTTAAAACGTCAATTTCGCGAAATGACTTCGAGACTACATATTTTCAGCTTTTGATGCAGAATCAAAATATATAAAAAGGGCTTCATAATGTTGAAAGAAATTCTAACTTCTGACAATTATTGGCGAAGATACATCCGTTTGAATTTGGAAACAGAAACTTAAAACGTCAATTTCTCGAAATGACTTCGAGACTACATATTTTCAGCTTTTGATGCAGAATCAAAATATATAAAAAGGGCTTCATAATGTTGAAAGAAATTCTAACTTCTGACAATTATTGGCGAAGATACATCCGTTTGAATTTGGAAACCGAAACTTAAAACGTCAATTTCACGAAATGAATTCGCGACTACATATTTTCAGCTTTTGATGCAGAGTCAAAATATATAAAAAAGGGCTTCATAATGTTGAAAGAAATTCTAACTTCTGACAATTATTGGCGAAGATACATCCGTTTGAATTTGGAAACAGAAACTTAAAACGTCAATTTCTCGAAATGACTTCGAGACTACATATTTTCAGCTTTTGATGCAGAGTCAAAATATATAAAAAGGGCTTCATAATGTTGAAAGAATTTCTAACTTCTGACAATTATTGGCGAAGATACATCCGTTTGAATTTGGGAAAATAAACTTAAAACGCCAATATCTCGAAATGACTTCGCGACTACATATTTTCAGCTTTTGATGCAGAGTCAAAATATATAAAAAGGGCTTCATAATGTTGAAAGAAATTCTGACTTCTGACAATTATTGGCGAAGATACATCCGTTTGAATTTGGAAACAGAAACTTAAAACGTCAATTTCTCGAAATGACTTCGAGACTACATATTTTCAGCTTTTGAAGCAGAATCAAAATATATAAAAAGGGCTTCATAATGTTGAAGGAAATTCTAACTTCTGTCAATTATTGGCGAAGATACATCCGTTTGAATTTGGAAACAGAAACTTAAAACGTCAATTTCTCGAAATGACTTCGAGACTACATATTTTCAGCTTTTGATGCAGAATCAAAATATATAAAAAGGGCTTCATAATGTTGAAAGAAATTCTAACTTCTGACAATTATTGGCGAAGATACATCCGTTTGAATTTGGAAACAGAAACTTAAAACGTCAATTTCTCGAAATGACTTCGCGACTACATATTTTCAGCTTTTGATGCACAGTCAAAATACATAAAAAGGGCTTCATAATGTTGAAAGAAATTCTAACTTCTGACAATTATTTGGCGAAGATACATCCGTTTGAATTTGGAAACAGAAACTTAAAACCGTCAATTTCTCGAAATGACTTCTCGACTACTTAATTTTCAGCTTTTGATGCAGAGTCAAAATATATAAAAATGGCTTCATTATGTTGAAAGAAATTCTAACTTCTGACAATTATTGGCGAAGATACATCCATTTGAATTTGGAAACAGAAACTTAAAACGTCAATTTCTCGAAATGACTTCGAGACTACATATTTTCAGCTTTTGATGCAGAATCAAAATATATAAAAAGGGCTTCATAATGTTGAAAGAAATTCTAACTTCTGACAATTATTGGCGAAGATACATCCGTTTGAATTTGGAAACAGAAACTTAAAACGTCAATTTCTCGGAATGACTTCGCGACTACATATTTTCAGCTTTTGATGCAGAATCAAAATATATGAAAAGGGCTTCATAATGTTGAAAGAAATTCTAACTTCTGACAATTATTGGCGAAGATACATCCATTTGAATTTGGAAACAGAAACTTAAAACGTCAATTTCTCGAAATGACTTCCAGACTTCATATATTCAGCTTTTGATGCAGAATCAAAATATATAAAAAGGGCTTCATAATGTTGAAAGAAATTCTAACTTCTGACAATTATTGGCGAAGATACATCCGTTTGAATTTGGGAAAAGAAACTTAAGCCGCCAATATCTCGAAATGACTTCGAGACTACATATTTTCAGCTTTTGATGCAGAGTCAAAATATATAAAAAGGGCTTCATAATGTTGAAAGAAATTCTGACTTCTGACAATTATTGGCGAAGATACATCCGTTTGAATTTGGGAAAATAAACTTAAAACGCCAATATCTCGAAATGACTTCGAGACTACATATTTCCAGCTTTTGATGCAGAATCAAAATATATAAAAAGGGGTTCATAATGTTGGAAGAAATTCTAACTTCTGACAATTATTGGCGAAGATACATCCGTTTGAATTTGGAAACAGAAACTTAAAACGTCAATTTCTCGAAATGACTTCGAGACTACATATTTTCAGCTTTTGATGCAGAATCAAAATATATAAAAAGGGCTTCATAATGTTGAAAGAAATTCTAACTTCTGACAATTATTGGCGAAGATACATCCGTTTGAATTTGGAAACCGAAACTTAAAACGTCAATTTCTCGAAATGAATTCGCGACTACATATTTTCAGCCTTTGAAGCAGAGTCAAAATATATAAAAAGGGCTTCATAATGTTGAAAGAAATTCTAACTTCTGACAATTATTGGCGAAGATACATCCGTTTGAATTTGGAAGCAGAAACTTAAAACGTCAATTTCTCGAAATGACTTCGCGACTACATATTTTCAGCTTTTGATGCAGAGTCAAAATATATAAAAAGGGCTTCATAATGTTGAAAGAAATTCTGACTTCTGACAATTATTGGCGAAGATACATCCGTTTGAATTTGGGAAAATAAACTTAAAACGCCAATATCTCGAAATGACTTCGCGACTACATATTTTCAGCTTTTGATGCAGAGTCAAAATATATAAAAAGGGCTTCATAATGTTGAAAGAAATTCTGACTTCTGACAATTATTGGCGAAGATACATCCGTTTGAATTTGGAAACAGAAACTTAAAACGTCAATTTCTCGAAATGACTTCGAGACTACATATTTTCAGCTTTTGAAGCAGAGTCAAAATATATAAAAAGGGCTTCATAATGTTGAAAGAAATTCTAACTTCTGTCAATTATTGGCGAAGATACATCCGTTTGAATTTGGAAACAGAAACTTAAAACGTCAATTTCTCGAAATGACTTCGAGACTACATATTTTCAGCTTTTGATGCAGAATCAAAATATATAAAAAGGGGTTCATAATGTTGAAAGAAATTCTAACTTCTGACAATTATTGGCGAAGATACATCCGTTTGAATTTGGAAACAGAAACTTAAAACGTCAATTTCTCGAAATGACTTCGCGACTACATATTTTCAGCTTTTGATGCACAGTCAAAATACATAAAAAGGGCTTCATAATGTTGAAAGAAATTCTAACTTCTGACAATTATTGGCGAAGATACATCCGTTTGAATTTGGAAACCGAAACTTAAAACGTCAATTTCTCGAAATGACTTCGCGACTACATATTTTCAGCTTTTGATGCAGAGTCAAAATATATAAAAAGGGCTTCATAATGTTGAAAGAAATTCTAACTTCTGACAATTATTGGCGAAGATACATCCGTTTGAATTTGGAAACAGAAACTTAAAACGTCGATTTCTCGAAATGACTTCGAGACTACATATTTTCAGCTTTTGATGCAGAATCAAAATATATAAAAAGGGCTTCATAATGTTGAAAGAAATTCTAACTTCTGACAATTATTGGCGAAGATACATCCGTTTGAATTTGGGAAAAGAAACTTAAGCCGCCAATATCTCGAAATGACTTCGAGACTACATATTTTCAGCTTTTGATGCAGAATCAAAATATATAAAAAGGGGTTCATAATGTTGAAAGAAATTCTAACTTCTGACAATTATTGGCGAAGATACATCCGTTTGAGTTTGGAAACAGAAACTTAAAACGTCAATTTCTCGAAATGACTTCGAGACTACATATTTTCAGCTTTTGATGCAGAGTCAAAATATATAAAAAGGGCTTCATAATGTTGAAAGAAATTCTAACTTCTGACAATTATTGGCGAAGATACATCCGTTTGAATTTGGAAACAGAAACTTAAAACGTCGATTTCTCGAAATGAATTCGCGACTACATATTTTCAGCTTTTGATGCAGAGTCAAAATATATAAAAAGGGCTTCATAATGTTGAAAGAAATTCTAACTTCTGACAATTATTGGCGAAGATACATCCGTTTGAGTTTGGAAACAGAAACTTAAAACGTCAATTTCTCGAAATGACTTCGAGACTACATATTTTCAGCTTTTGATGCAGAATCAAAATATATAAAAAGGGGTTCATAATGTTGAAAGAAATTCTAACTTCTGACAATTATTGGCGAAGATACATCCGTTTGAATTTGGAAACAGAAACTTAAAACGTCAATTTCTCGAAATGACTTCGAGACTACATATTTTCAGCTTTTGATGCAGAATCAAAATATATAAAAAGGGCTTCATAATGTTGAAAGAAATTCTAACTTCTGACAATTATTGGCGAAGATACATCCGTTTGAATTTGGAAACAGAAACTTAAGCCGCCAATATCTCGAAATGACTTCGAGACTACATATTTTCAGCTTTTGATGCAGAGTCAAAATATATAAAAAGGGCTTCATAATGTTGAAAGAAATTCTGACTTCTGACAATTATTGGCGAAGATACATCCGTTTGAATTTGGGAAACATAAACTTAAAACGCCAATATCTCGAAATGACTTCGAGACTACATATTTTCAGCTTTTGATGCAGAATCAAAATATATAAAAAGGGGTTCATAATGTTGAAAGAAATTCTAACTTCTGACAATTATTGGCGAAGATACATCCGTTTGAATTTGGAAACAGAAACTTAAAACGTCAATTTCTCGAAATGACTTCGAGACTACATATTTTCAGCTTTTGATGCAGAATCAAAATATATAAAAAGGGCTTCATAATGTTGAAAGAAATTCTAACTTCTGACAATTATTGGCGAAGATACATCCGTTTGAATTTGGAAACCGAAACTTAAAACGTCAATTTCTCGAAATGAATTCGCGACTACATATTTTCAGCTTTTGATGCAGAGTCAAAATATATAAAAAGGGCTTCATAATGTTGAAAGAAATTCTAACTTCTGACAATTATTGGCGAAGATACATCCGTTTGAATTTGGAAGCAGAAACTTAAAACGTCAATTTCTCGAAATGACTTCGCGACTACATATTTTCAGCTTTTGATGCAGAGTCAAAATATATAAAAAGGGCTTCATAATGTTGAAAGAAATTCTGACTTCTGACAATTATTGGCGAAGATACATCCGTTTGAATTTGGGAAAATAAACTTAAAACGCCAATATCTCGAAATGACTTCGCGACTACATATTTTCAGCTTTTGATGCAGAGTCAAAATATATAAAAAGGGCTTCATAATGTTGAAAGAAATTCTGACTTCTGACAATTATTGGCGAAGATACATCCGTTTGAATTTGGAAACAGAAACTTAAAACGTCAATTTCTCGAAATGACTTCGAGACTACATATTTTCAGCTTTTGATGCAGAATCAAAATATATAAAAAGGGCTTCATAATGTTGAAAGAAATTCTAACTTCTGGCAATTATTGGCGAAGATACATCCGTTTGAATTTGGAAACAGAAACTTAAAACGTCAATTTCTCGAAATGACTTCGAGACTACATATTTTCAGCTTTTGATGCAGAATCAAAATATATAAAGAGGGCTTCATAATGTTGAAAGAAATTCTAACTTCTGACAATTATTGGCGAAGATACATCCGTTTGAATTTGGAACCCGAAACTTAAAACGTCAATTTCTCGAAATGACTTCGCGACTACATATTTTAACTTTTGGATGCAGATTCAAATCCTTTAAAAAGGGCTTCAAAATGTTGAAAGAAATTCTAACTTCTGACAATTATTGGCGAAGATACATCCGTTTGAATTTGGAAACCGAAACTTAAAACGTCAATTTCTCGAAATGACTTCGCGACTACATATTTTCAGCTTTTGATGCAGAGTCAAAATATATAAAAAGGGCTTCATAATGTTGAAAGAAATTCTCACTTCTGACAATTATTGGCGAAGATACATCCGTTTGAATTTGGGAAAAGAAACTTAAGCCGCCAATATCTCGAAATGACTTCGAGACTACATATTTTCAGCTTTTGATGCAGAATCAAAATATATAAAAAGGGCTTCATAATGTTGAAAGAAATTCTAACTTCTGACAATTATTGGCGAAGATACATTCGTTTGAGTTTGGAAACAGAAACTTAAAACGTCAATTTCGCGAAATGACTTCGAGACTACATATTTTCAGCTTTTGATGCAGAATCAAAATATATAAAAAGGGCTTCATAATGTTGAAAGAAATTCTAACTTCTGACAATTATTGGCGAAGATACATCCGTTTGAATTTGGAAACAGAAACTTAAAACGTCGATTTCTCGAAATGAATTCGCGACTACATATTTTCAGCTTTTGATGCAGAGTCAAAATATATCAAAAGGGCTTCATAATGTTGAAAGAAATTCTAACTTCTGACAATTATTGGCGAAGATACATCCGTTTGAATTTGGAAACAGAAACTTAAAACGTCAATTTCTCGAAATGACTTCGAGACTACATATTTTCAGCTTTTGATGCAGAATCAAAATATATAAAAAGGGCTTCATAATGTTGAAAGAAATTCTAACTTCTGACAATTATTGGCGAAGATACATCCGTTTGAATTTGGAAACAGAAACTTAAAACGTCAATTTCTCGAAATGACTTCGAGACTACATATTTTCAGCTTTTGATGCAGAATCAAAATATATAAAAAGGGCTTCATAATGTTGAAAGAAATTCTAACTTCTGACAATTATTGGCGAAGATACATCCGGTTGAATTTGGAAACCGAAACTTAAAACGTCAATTTCTCGAAATGACTTCGAGACTACATATTTTCAGCCTTTGATGCAGAGTCAAAATATATAAAAAGGGCTTCATAATGTTGAAAGAAATTCTGACTTCTGACAATTATTGGCGAAGATACATCCGTTTGAATTTGGAAACAGAAACTTAAAACGTCAATTTCTCGAAATGACTTCGCGACTACATATTTTCAGCTTTTGATGCAGAGTCAAAATATATAAAAAGGGCTTCATAATGTTGAAAGAAATTCTAACTTCTGACAATTATTGGCGAAGATACATCCGTTTGAATTTGGGAAAAGAAACTTAAAACGTCAATTTCTCGAAATGACTTCGAGACTACATATTTTCAGCTTTTGATGCAGAATCAAAATATATAAAAAGGGCTTCATAATGTTGAAAGAAATTCTAACTTCTGACAATTATTGGCGAAGATACATCCATTTGAATTTGGAAACAGAAACTTAAAACGTCAATTTCTCGAAATGAATTCGCGACTACATATTTTCAGCTTTTGATGCACAGTCAAAATATATAAAAAGGGCTTCATAATGTTGAAAGAAATTCTAACTTCTGACAATTATTGGCGAAGATACATCCGTTTGAATTTGGAAACAGAAACTTAAAACGTCAATTTCTCGAAATGACTTCGCGACTACATATTTTCAGCTTTTGATGCAGAGTCAAAATATATAAAAAGGGCTTCATAATGTTGAAAGAAATTCTGACTTCTGACAATTATTGGCGAAGATACATCCGTTTGAATTTGGGAAAAGAAACTTAAAACGCCAATATCTCGAAATGACTTCGAGACTACATATTTTCAGCTTTTGATGCAGAATCAAAATATATAAAAAGGGCTTCATAATGTTGAAAGAAATTCTAACTTCTGACAATTATTGGCGAAGATACATCCGTTTGAATTTGGAAACAGAAACTTAAAACGTCAATTTCTCGAAATGACTTCGAGACTACATATTTTCAGCTTTTGATGCAGAATCAAAATATATAAAAAGGGCTTCATAATGTTGAAAGAAATTCTAACTTCTGACATTATTGGCGAAGATACATCCGTTTGAATTTGGGAAACCGAAACTAAAACGTCAATTTCTCGAAATGACTTCGCGACTACATATTTTCAGCTTTTGATGCAGAGTCAAAATATATGAAAAGGGCTTCATAATTTGAAAGAAATTCCTAACTTCTGACAATTATTGGCGAAGATACATCCGTTTGAGTTTGGAAACAGAAACTTAAAACGTCAAATTCTCGAAATGACTTCGAGACTACATATTTTCAGCTTTTGATGCAGGGTCAAAATATATAAAAAGGGCTTCATAATGTTGAAAGAAATTCTAACTTCTGACAATTATTGGCGAAGATACATCCGGGTTGAATTTGGAAACAGAAACTTAAAACGTCAATTTCTCGAAATGACTTCGAGACTACATATTTTCAGCTTTTGATGCAGAATCAAAATATATAAAACGGGCTTCATAATGTTGAAAGAAATTCTAACTTCTGACAATTATTGGCGAAGATACATCCGTTTGAATTTGGAAACCGAAACTTAAAACGTCAATTTCTCGAAATGAATTCGCGACTACATATTTTCAGCCTTTGAAGCAGAGTCAAAATATATAAAAAGGGCTTCATAATGTTGAAAGAAATTCTAACTTCTGACAATTATTGGCGAAGATACATCCGTTTGAATTTGGAAACAGAAACTTAAAACGTCAATTTCTCGAAATGACTTCGCGACTACATATTTTCAGCTTTTGATGCAGAGTCAAAATATATAAAAAGGGCTTCATAATGTTGAAAGAAATTCTGACTTCTGACAATTATTGGCGAAGAAACATCCGTTTGAATTTGGGAAAATAAACTTAAAACGTCAATTTCTCGAAATGACTTCGAGACTACATATTTTCAGCTTTTGATGCAGAATCAAAATATATAAAACGGGCTTCATAATGTTGAAAGAAATTCTAACTTCTGACAATTTTTGGCGAAGATACATCCGTTTGAATTTGGAAACCGAAACTTAAAACGTCAATTTCTCGAAATGAATTCGCGACTACATATTTTCAGCCTTTGAAGCAGAGTCAAAATATATAAAAAGGGCTTCATAATGTTGAAAGAAATTCTAACTTCTGACAATTATTGGCGAAGATACATCCGTTTGAATTTGGAAACAGAAACTTAAAACGTCAATTTCTCGAAATGACTTCGCGACTACATATTTTCAGCTTTTGATGCAGAGTCAAAATATATAAAAAGGGCTTCATAATGTTGAAAGAAATTCTGACTTCTGACAATTATTGGCGAAGATACATCCGTTTGAATTTGGGAAAATAAACTTAAAACGCCAATATCTCGAAATGACTTCGCGACTACATATTTTCAGCTTTTGATGCAGAGTCAAAATATATAAAAAGGGCTTCATAATGTTGAAAGAAATTCTGACTTCTGACAATTATTGGCGAAGATACATCCGTTTGAATTTGGAAACAGAAACTTAAAACGTCAATTTCTCGAAATGACTTCGAGACTACATATTTTCAGCTTTTGAAGCAGAGTCAAAATATATAAAAAGGGCTTCATAATGTTGAAAGAAATTCTAACTTCTGACAATTATTGGCGAAGATACATCCGTTTGAATTTGGAAACCGAAACTTAAAACGCCAATATCTCGAAATGACTTCGAGACTACATATTTTCAGCTTTTGATGCAGAGTCAAAATATATAAAAAGGGCTTTATAATGTTGAAAGAAATTCTGACTTCTGACAATTATTGGCGAAGATACATCCGTTTGAATTTGGAAACAGAAACTTAAAACGTCAATTTCTCGAAATGACTTCGAGACTACATATTTTCAGCTTTTGATGCAGAGTCAAAATATATGAAAAGGGCTTCATAATGTTGAAAGAAATTCTAACTTCTGACAATTATTGGCGAAGATACATCCGTTTGAATTTGGAAACAGAAACTTAAAACGTCAATTTCTCGAAATGACTTCGAGACTACATATTTTCAGCTTTTGATGCAGAATCAAAATATATAAAACGGGCTTCATAATGTTGAAAGAAATTCTAACTTCTGACAATTATTGGCGAAGATACATCCGTTTGAATTTGGAAACAGAAACTTAAAACGTCAATTTCTCGAAATGACTTCGAGACTACATATTTTCAGCTTTTGATGCAGGGTCAAAATATATAAAAAGGGCTTCATAATGTTGAAAGAAATTCTAACTTCTGACAATTATTGGCGAAGATACATCCGTTTGAATTTGGAAACAGAAACTTAAGACGTCAATTTCTCGAAATGACTTCGAGACTACATATTTTCAGCTTTTGATGCAGAATCAAAATATATAAAAAGGGCTTCATAATGTGAAAGAAATTCTAACTTCTGACAATTATTGGCGAAGATACATCCGTTTGAATTTGGAAACAGAAACTTAAAACGTCAATTTCTCGAAATGACTTCGCGACTACATATTTTCAGCTTTTGATGCACAGTCAAAATATATAAAAAGGGCTTCATAATGTTGAAAGGAATTCGAACTTCTGACAATTATTGGCGAAGATACATCCGTTTGAATTTGGAAACAGAAACTTAAAACGTCAATTTCTCGAAATGACTTCGCGACTACATATTTTCAGCTTTTGATGCAGAGTCAAAATATATAAAAAGGGCTTCATAATGTTGAAAGAAATTCTGACTTCTGACAATTATTGGCGAAGATACATCCGTTTGAATTTGGAAACCGAAACTTAAAACGCCAATATCTCGAAATGACTTCGAGACTACATATTTTCAGCTTTTGATGCAGAATCAAAATATATAAAAAGGGGTTTATAATGTTGCAAGAAATTCTAACTTCTGACAATTATTGGCGAAGATACATCCGTTTGAATTTGGAAACAGAAACTTAAAACGTCAATTTCTCGAAATGACTTCGAGACTACATATTTTCAGCTTTTGATGCAGAATCAAAATATATAAAAAGGGTTTCATAATGTTGAAAGAAATTCTAACTTCTGACAATTATTGGCGAAGATACATCCGTTTGAATTTGGAAACAGAAACTTAAAACGTCAATTTCTCGAAATGACTTCGAGACTACATATTTTCAGCTTTTGATGCAGAATCAAAATATATAAAAAGGGCTTCATAATGTTGAAAGAAATTCTAACTTCTGACAATTATTGGCGAAGATACATCCGTTTGAATTTAGAAACAGAAACTTAAAACGTCGATTTCTCGAAATGACTTCGCGACTACATATTTTCAGCTTTTGATGCAGAGTCAAAATATATGAAAAGGGCTTCATAATGTTGAAAGAAATTCTAACTTCTGACAATTATTGGCGAAGATACATCCGTTTGAATTTGGAAACAGAGACTTAAAACGTCGATTTCTCGAAATGACTTCGAGACTACATATTTTCAGCTTTTGATGCAGAATCAAAATATATAAAAAGGGCTTCATAATGTTGAAAGAAATTCTAACTTCTGACAATTATTGGCGAAGATACATCCGGTTGAATTTGGAAACAGAAACTTAAAACGTCAATTTCTCGAAATGACTTCGCGACTACATATTTTCAGCTTTTGATGCAGAGTCAAAATATATAAAAAGGGCTTCATAATGTTGAAAGAAATTCTAACTTCTGACAATTATTGGCGAAGATACATCCGGTTTGAATTTGGAAACAGAAACTTAAAACGTCAATTTCTCGAAATGACTTCGAGACTACATATTTTCAGCTTTTGATGCAGAATCAAAATATATAAAACGGGCTTCATAATGTTGAAAGAAATTCTGACTTCTGACAATTATTGGCGAAGATACATCCGTTTGAATTTGGAAACAGAAACTTAAAACGTCAATTTCTCGAAATGACTTCGAGACTACATATTTTCAGCCTTTGAAGCAGAGTCAAAATATATAAAAAGGGGCTTCATAATGTTGAAAGAAATTCTAACTTCTGACAATTATTGGCGAAGATACATCCGTTTGAATTTGGAAACAGAAACTTAAAACGTCAATTTCTCGAAATGACTTCGCGACTACATATTTTCAGCTTTTGATGCAGAGTCAAAATATATAAAAAGGGCTTCATAATGTTGAAAGAAATTCTGACTTTTGACAATTATTGGCGAAGAAACATCCGTTTGAATTTGGGAAAATAAACTTAAAACGCCAATATCTCGAAATGACTTCGAGACTACATATTTTCAGCTTTTGATGCAGAGTCAAAATATATAAAAAGGGCTTCATAATGTTGAAAGAAATTCTGACTTCTGACAATTATTGGCGAAGATACATCCGTTTGAATTTGGAAACAGAAACTTAAAACGTCAATTTCTCGAAATGACTTCGAGACTACATATTTTCAGCTTTTGAAGCAGAGTCAAAATATATAAAAAGGGCTTCATAATGTTGAAAGAAATTCTAACTTCTGTCAATTATTGGCGAAGATACATCCGTTTGAATTTGGAAACCGAAACTTAAAACGCCAATATCTCGAAATGACTTCGAGACTACATATTTTCAGCTTTTGATGCAGAATCAAAATATATAAAAAGGGGTTTATAATGTTGCAAGAAATTCTAACTTCTGACAATTATTGGCGAAGATACATCCGTTTGAATTTGGAAACAGAAACTTAAAACGTCAATTTCTCGAAATGACTTCGAGACTACATATTTTCAGCTTTTGATGCAGAGTCAAAATATATGAAAAGGGCTTCATAATGTTGAAAGAAATTCTAACTTCTGACAATTATTGGCGAAGATACATCCATTTGAATTTGGAAACAGAAACTTAAAACGTCAATTTCTCGAAATGACTTCGAGACTACATATTTTCAGCTTTTGATGCAGAGTCAAAATATATAAAACGGGCTTCATAATGTTGAAAGAAATTCTAACTTCTGACAATTATTGGCGAAGATACATCCGTTTGAATTTGGAAACAGAAACTTAAAACGTCAATTTCTCGAAATGACTTCGAGACTACATATTTTCAGCTTTTGAAGCAGAGTCAAAATATATAAAAAGGGCTTCATAATGTTGAAAGAAATTCTAACTTCTGACAATTATTGGCGAAGATACATCCGTTTGAATTTGGAAACAGAAACTTAAGACGTCAATTTCTCGAAATGACTTCGAGACTACATATTTTCAGCTTTTGATGCAGAGTCAAAATATATAAAAAGGGCTTCATAATGTTGAAAGAAATTCTAACTTCTGACAATTATTGGCGAAGATACATCCGTTTGAATTTGGAAACAGAAACTTAAAACGTCAATTTCTCGAAATGACTTCGCGACTACATATTTTCAGCTTTTGATGCACAGTCAAAATATATAAAAAGGGCTTCATAATGTTGAAAGGAATTCGAACTTCTGACAATTATTGGCGAAGATACATCCGTTTGAATTTGGAAACAGAAACTTAAAACGTCAATTTCTCGAAATGACTTCGAGACTACATATTTTCAGCTTTTGATGCAGAGTCAAAATATATAAAAAGGGCTTCATAATGTTGAAAGAAATTCTGACTTCTGACAATTATTGGCGAAGATACATCCGTTTGAATTTGGAAACCGAAACTTAAAACGCCAATATCTCGAAATGACTTCGAGACTACATATTTTCAGCTTTTGATGCAGAATCAAAATATATAAAAAGGGGTTTATAATGTTGCAAGAAATTCTAACTTCTGACAATTATTGGCGAAGATACATCCGTTTGAATTTGGAAACAGAAACTTAAAACGTCAATTTCTCGAAATGACTTCGAGACTACATATTTTCAGCTTTTGATGCAGAATCAAAATATATAAAAAGGGTTTCATAATGTTGAAAGAAATTCTAACTTCTGACAATTATTGGCGAAGATACATCCGTTTGAATTTGGAAACAGAAACTTAAAACGTCAATTTCTCGAAATGACTTCGAGACTACATATTTTCAGGGCTTCATAATGTTGAAAGAAATTCTAACTTCTGACAATTATTGGCCAAGATACATCCGTTTGAATTTAGAAACAGAAACTTAAAACGTCAATTTCTCGAAATGACTTCGCGACTACATATTTTCAGCTTTTGATGCAGAATCAAAATATATAAAAAGGGCTTCATAATGTTGAAAGAAATTCTAACTTCTGACAATTATTGACGAAGATACATCCGTTTGAATTTGGAAACAGAGACTTAAAACGTCGATTTCTCGAAATGACTTCGAGACTACATATTTTCAGCTTTTGATGCAGAATCAAAATATATAAAAAGGGCTTCATAATGTTGAAAGAAATTCTA
This sequence comes from Drosophila grimshawi, assembly GCF_018153295.1. Taxonomy (NCBI): domain Eukaryota; kingdom Metazoa; phylum Arthropoda; class Insecta; order Diptera; family Drosophilidae; genus Drosophila; species Drosophila grimshawi. The sequence goes on from NW_025062991.1 coordinate 25,304, forward strand.
ACTTCTGACAATTATTGACGAAGATACATCCATTTGAATTTGGAAACAGAAACTTAAAACGTCAATTTCTCGAAATGACTTCGAGACTACATATTTTCAGCTTTTGATGCAGGGTCAAAATATATAAAAAGGGCTTCATAATGTTGAAAGAAATTCTAACTTCTGACAATTATTGGCGAAGATACATCCGGTTGAATTTGGAAACAGAAACTTAAAACGTCAATTTCTCGAAATGACTTCGCGACTACATATTTTCAGCTTTTGATGCAGAGTCAAAATATATAAAAAGGGCTTCATAATGTTGAAAGAAATTCTGACTTCTGACAATTATTGGCGAAGATACATCCGTTTGAATTTGGGAAAAGAAACTTAAGCCGCCAATATCTCGAAATGACTTCGAGACTACATATTTCCAGCTTTTGATGCAGAATCAAAATATATAAAAAGGGGTTCATAATGTTGAAAGAAATTCTAACTTCTGACAATTATTGGCGAAGATACATCTGTTTGAATTTGGAAACAGAAACTTAAAACGTCAATTTCTCGAAATGACTTCGCGACTACATATTTTCAGCTTTTGATGCAGAGTCAAAATATATAAAAAGGGCTTCATAATGTTGAAAGAAATTCTGACTTCTGGCAATTATTGGCAAAGATACATCCGTTTGAATTTGGAAACCGAAACTTAAAACGCCAATATCTCGAAATGACTTCAAGACTACATATTTTCAGCTTTTGATGCAGAATCAAAATATATAAAAAGGGGTTTATAATGTTGCAAGAAATTCTAACTTCTGACAATTATTGGCGAAGATACATCCGTTTGAATTTGGAAACAGAAACTTAAAACGTCAATTTCTCGAAATGACTTCGCGACTACATATTTTCAGCTTTTGATGCAGAGTCAAAATATATAAAAAGGGCTTCATAATGTTGAAAGAAATTCTAACTTCTGACAATTATTGGCGAAGATACATTCGTTTGAATTTGGAAACAGAAACTTAAAACGTCAATTTCTCGAAATGACTTCGAGACTACATATTTTCAGCTTTTGATGCAGAGTCAAAATATATAAAACGGGCTTCATAATGTTGAAAGAAATTCTAACTTCTGACAATTATTGGCGAAGATACATCCGTTTGAATTTGGAAACAGAAACTTAAAACGTCAATTTCTCGAAATGACTTCGAGACTACATATTTTCAGCTTTTGATGCAGAATCAAAATATATAAAAAGGGTTTCATAATGTTGAAAGAAATTCTAATTTCTGACAATTATTGGCGAAGATACATCCGTTTGAATTTGGAAACCGAAACTTAAAACGTCAATTTCTCGAAATGACTTCGAGACTACATATTTTCAGCTTTTGATGCAGAGTCAAAATATATAAAAAGGGCTTCATAATGTTGAAAGAAATTCTAACTTCTAACAATTATTGGCGAAGATACATCCGTTTGAATTTAGAAACAGAAACTTAAAACGTCGATTTCTCGAAATGACTTCAAGACTACATATTTTCAGCTTTTGATGCAGAGTCAAAATATATAAAAAGGGCTTCATAATGTTGAAAGAAATTCTAACTGCTGACAATTATTGGCGAAGATACATCCGTTTGAATTTGGAAACCGAAACTTAAAACGTCAATTTCTCGAAATGACTTCGCGACTACATATTTTCAGCTTTTGATGCAGAGTCAAAATATATAAAAAGGGCTTCATAATGTTGAAAGAAATTCTAACTTCTGACAATTGTTGGCGAAGATACATCCGTTTGAATTTGGAAACAGAAACTTAAAACGTCAATTTCGCGAAATGACTTCGAGACTACATATTTTCAGCTTTTGATGCAGAATCAAAATATATAAAAAAGGCCTTCATATTGGTGAAATAAATTCTAACTTCTGACAATTATTGGCGAAGATACATCCGTTTGAATTTGGAAACAGAAACTTAAAACGTCAATTTCTCGAAATGACTTCGAGACTACATATTTTCAGCTTTTGATGCAGAATCAAAATATATAAAAAGGGCTTCATAATGTTGAAAGAAATTCTAACTTCTGACAATTATTGGCGAAGATACATCCGTTTGAATTTGGAAACAGAAATTTAAAACGTCAATTTCTCGAAATGACTTCGAGACTACATATTTTCAGCTTTTGATGCAGGGTCAAAATATATAAAAAGGGCTTCATAATGTTGAAAGAAATTCTAACTTCTGACAATTATTGGCAAAGATACATCCGTTTGAATTTGGAAACAGAAACTTAAAACGTCGATTTCTCGAAATGACTTCGCGACTACATATTTTCAGCTTTTGATGCAGAATCAAAATATATAAAAAGGGCTTCATAATGTTGAAAGAAATTCTAACTGCTGACAATTATTGGCGAAGATACATCCGTTTGAATTTGGAAACCGAAACTTAAAACGTCAATTTCTCGAAATGACTTCGCGACTTCATATTTTCAGCTTTTGATGCAGAATCAAAATATATAAAAAGGGCTTCATAATGTTGAAAGAAATTCTAACTTCTGCCAATTATTGGCGAAGATACATCCGTTTGAATTTGGAAACAGAAACTAAAAACGTCAATTTCTCGAAATGACTTCGAGACTACATATTTTCAGCTTTTGATGCATAGTCAAAATATATAAAAAGGGCTTCATAATGTTGAAAGAAATTCTAACTTCTGACAATTATTGGCGAAGATACATCCGTTTGAATTTGGAAACAGAAACTTAAAACGTCAATTTCTCGAAATGACTTCGAGACTACATATTTTCAGCTTTTGATGCAGGGTCTAAATATATAAAAAGGGCTTCATAATGTTGAAAGAAATTCTAACTTCTGACAATTATTGGCAAAGATACATCCGTTTGAATTTGGAAACAGAAACTTAAAACGTCAATTTCTCGAAATGACTTCGCGACTACATATTTTCAGCTTTTGATGCAGAGTCAAAATATATAAAAAGGGCTTCATAATGTTGAAAGAAATTCTGACTTCTGACAATTATTGGCGAAGATACATCCGTTTGAATTTGGGAAAAGAAACTTAAACCGCCAATTTCTCGAAATGACTTCGAGACTACATATTTTCAGCGTTTGATGCAGAATCAAAATATATAAAAAGGGCTTCATAATGTTGAAAGAAATTCTAACTTCTGCCAATTATTGGCGAAGATACATCCGTTTGAATTTGGAAACAGAAACTTAAAACGTCGATTTCTCGAAATGACTTCGAGACTACATATTTTCAGCTTTTGATGCAGAATTAAAATATATAAAAATGGGTTCATAATCTTGAAAGAAATTCTAACTTCTGATAATTATTGGCGAAGATACATCCATTTGAATTTGGAAACAGAAACTTAAAAGGTCGATTTCTCGAAATGACTTCAAGACTACATATTTTCAGCTTTTGATGCAGAATCAAAATATATAAAAAGGGCTTCATAATGTTGAAAGAAATTCTAACTTCTGACAATTATTGGCGAAGATACATCCGTTTGAATTTGGAAACAGAAACTTAAAACGTCAATTTCTCGAAATGACTTCGAGACTACATATTTTCAGCTTTTGATGCATAGTCAAAATATATAAGAAAGGCTTCATAATGTTGAAAGAAATTCTAACTTCTGACAATTATTGGCGAAGATACATCCATTTGAATTTGGAAACAGAAACTTAAAACGTCAATTTCTCGAAATGACTTCGAGACTACATATTTTCAGCTTTTGATGCAGAATCAAAATATATGAAAAGGGCTTCATAGTGTTCAAAGAAATTCTAACTTCTGACAATTATTGGCGAAGATACATCCGTTTGAATTTGGAAACAGAAACTTAAAACGTCGATTTCTCGAAATGACTTCGAGACTACATATTTTCAGCTTTTGATGCACAGTCAAAATATATAAAAAGGGCTTCATAATGTTGAAAGAAATTCTAACTTCTGACAATTATTGGCGAAGATACATCCGTTTGAATTTGGAAACAGAAACTTAAAACGTCAATTTCGCGAAATGACTTCGAGACTACATATTTTCAGCTTTTGATGCAGAATCAAAATATATAAAAAGGGCTTCATAATGGTGAAAGAAATTCTAACTTCTGACAATTATTGGCGAAGATACATCCATTTGAATTTGGAAACAGAAACTTAAAACGTCAATTTCTCGAAATGACTTCGAGACTACATATTTTCAGCTTTTGATGCATAGTCAAAATATATAAAAAGGGCTTCATAATGTTGAAAGAAATTGTAACTTCTGACAATTATTGGTGAAGATACATCCGTTTGAATTTGGAAACAGAAACTTAAAACGTCAATTTCGCGAAATAACTTCCAGACTACATATTTTCAGCTTTTGATGCAGAGTCAAAATATATAAAAAGGGCTTCATAATGTTGAAAGAAATTCTAACTTCTGACAATTATTGGCGAAGATACATCCGTTTGAGTTTGGAAACAGAAACTTAAAACGTCAATTTCTCGAAATGACTTCGAGACTACATATTTTCAGCTTTTGATGCAGAGTCAAAATATATAAAAAGGGCTTCATAATGTTGAAAGAAATTCTAACTTCTGACAATTATTGGCGAAGATACATCCGTTTGAATTTGGAAACAGAAACTTAAAACGTCAATTTCTCGAAATGACTTCGAGACTACATATTTTCAGCTTTTGATGCAGAATCAAAATATATAAAAGGGCTTCATAATGTTGAAAGAAATTCTAACTTCTGACAATTATTGGCGAAGATACATCCGTTTGAATTTAGAAACAGAAACTTAAAACGTCGATTTCTCGAAATGACTTCAAGACTACATATTTTCAGCTTTTGATGCAGAATCAAAATATATAAAAAGGGCTTCATATTGTTGAAAGAAATTCTAACTTCTGACAATTATTGGCGAAGATACATCCGTTTGAATTTGGAAACAGAAACTTAAAACGTCAATTTCTCGAAATGACTTCGCGACTACATATTTTCAGCTTTTGATGCAGAGTCAAAATATATAAAAAGGGCTTCATAATGTTGAAAGAAATTCTGACTTCTGCCAATTATTGGCGAAGATACATCCGTTTGAATTTGGAAACAGAAACTTAAAACGTCAATTTCTCGAAATGACTTCGAGACTACATATTTTCAGCTTTGATGCAGAGTCAAAATATATAAAAAGGGCTTCATAATGTGAAAGAAATTCTAACTTCTGACAATTATTGGCGAAGATACATCCATTTGAATTTGGAAACAGAAACTTAAAACGTCAGTTTCTCGAAATGACTTCGAGACTACATATTTTCAGCTTTTGATGCAGAGTCAAAATATATAAAAAGGGCTTCATAATGTTGAAAGAAATTCTAACTTCTGACATTTATTGGCGAAGATACATCCGTTTGAATTTGGAAACCGAAACTTAAAACGTCAATTTCTCGAAATGAATTCGCGACTACGTATTTTCAGCTTTTGATGCAGAGTCAAAATATATAAAAAGGGCTTCATAATGTTGAAAGAAATTCTAACTTCTGACAATTATTGGCGAAGATACATCCGTTTGAGTTTGGAAACAGAAACTTAAAACGTCAATTTCTCGAAATGACTTCGAGACTACATATTTTCAGCTTTTGATGCACAGTCAAAATATATAAAAAGGGCTTCATAATGTTGAAAGAAATTCTAACTTCTGACAATTATTGGCGAAGATACATCCGTTTGAATTTGGAAACAGAAACTTAAAACGTCAGTTTCTCGAAATGACTTCGAGACTACATATTTTCAGCTTTTGATGCAGAATCAAAATATATAAAAAGGGCTTCATAATGTTGAAAGAAATTCTAACTTCTGACAATTATTGGCGAAGATACGTCCGTTTGAATTTGGAAACAGAAACTTAAAACGTCAATTTCTCGAAATGACTTCGAGACTACATATTTTCAGCTTTTGATGCAGAGTCAAAATATATAAAAAGGGCTTCATAATGTTGAAAGAAATTCTAACTTCTGACAATTATTGGCGAAGATACATCCGTTTGAATTTGGAAACAGAAACTTAAAACGTCAATTTCTCGAAATGACTTCGCGACTACATATTTTCAGCTTTTGATGCAGAGTCAAAATATATAAAAAGGGCTTCATAATGTTGAAAGAAATTCTAACTTCTGACAATTATTGGCGAAGATACATCCGTTTGAATTTGGGAAAATAAACTTAAAACGCCAATATCTCGAAATGACTTCGAGACTACATATTTTCAGCTTTTGATGCAGAGTCAAAATATATAAAAAGGGCTTCATAATGTTGAAAGAAATTCTGACTTCTGACAATTATTGGCGAAGATACATCCGTTTGAATTTGGAAACAGAAACTTAAAACGTCAATTTCTCGAAATGACTTCGAGACTACATATTTTCAGCTTTTGATGCAGAGTCAAAATACATAAAAAGGGCTTCATAATGTTGAAAGAAATTCTAACTTCTGACAATTATTGACGAAGATACATCCGTTTGAATTTGAAAACAGAAACTTAAAACGTCAATTTCTCGAAATGACTTCGCGACTACATATTTTCAGCTTTTGATGCAGAATCAAAATATATAAAAAGGGCTTCATAATGTTGAAAGAAATTCTAACTTCTGACAATTATTGGCGAAGATACATCCATTTGAATTTGGAAACCGAAACTTAAAACGTCAATTTCTCGAAATGACTTCGCGACTACATATTTTCAGCTTTAGATGCAGAGTCAAAATATATGAAAAGGGCTTCATAATGTTGAAAGAAATTCTAACTTCTGACAATTATTGGCGAAGATACATCCGTTTGAATTTGGAAACAGAAACTTAAAACGTCAATTTCTCGAAATGACTTCGCGACTACATATTTTCAGCTTTTGATGCAGAGTCAAAATATATAAAAAGGGCTTCATAATGTTGAAAGAAATTCTAACTTCTGACAATTATTGACGAACATACATCCGTTTGAATTTGAAAACAGAAACTTAAAACGTCAATTTCTCGAAATGACTTCGCGACTACATATTTTCAGCTTTTGATGCAGAATCAAAATATATAAAAAGGGCTTCATAATGTTGAAAGAAATTCTAACTTCTGACAATTATTGGCGAAGATACATCCGTTTGAATTTGGAAACCGAAACTTAAAACGTCAATTTCTCGAAATGACTTCGCGACTACATATTTTCAGCTTTAGATGCAGAGTCAAAATATATGAAAAGGGCTTCATAATGTTGAAAGAAATTCTAACTTCTGACAATTATTGGCGAAGATACATCCGTTTGAGTTTCTCGAAATGACTTCGCGACTACATATTTTCAGCTTTTGATGCAGAGTCAAAATATATAAAAAGGGCTTCATAATGTTGAAAGAAATTCTGACTTCTGGCAATTATTGGCAAAGATACATCCGTTTGAATTTGGAAACCGAAACTTAAAACGCCAATATCTCGAAATGACTTCGAGACTACATATTTTCAGCGTTTGATGCAGAATCAAAATATATGAAAAAGGGTTTATAATATTGCAAGAAATTCTAACTTCTGACAATTATTGGCGAAGATACATCCGTTTGAATTTGGAAACAGAAACTTAAAACGTCAATTTCTCGAAATGACTTCGAGACTACATATTTTCAGCTTTTGAAGCAGAGTCAAAATATATAAAAAGGGCTTCATAATGTTGAAAGAAATTCTAACTTCTGACAATTATTGGTGAAGATACATCCGTTTGAAACAGAAACTTAAAACGTCGATTTATCGAAATGACTTCGAGACTACATATTTTCAGCTTTTGATGCATAGTCAAAATATATAAAAAGGGCTTCATAATGTTGAAAGAAATTCTAACTTCTGACAATTATTGGCGAAGATACATCCGTTTGAATTTGGAAACCGAAACTTAAAACGTCAATTTCTCGAAATGACTTCGCGACTACATATTTTCAGCTTTTGATGGCAGAATCAAAATATATAAAAAGGGGCTCCATAATGTGAAAAGAAATTCTAACTTCTGACAATTTGTTGGCGAAGATACATCCGGTTGAAATTTGGAAAACAGAAACTAAAACGTCAATTTCGCGAAATGACTTCGAGACTACATATTTTCAGCTTTTGATGCAGAATCAAAATATATAAAAAGGGCTTCATATTGGTGAAAGAAATTCTAACTTCTGACAATTATTGGCGAAGATACATCCGTTTGAATTTGGAAACAGAAACTTAAAACGTCAATTTCTCGAAATGACTTCGAGACTACATATTTTCAGCTTTTGATGCATAGTCAAAATATATAAAAAGGGCTTCATAATGTTGAAAGAAATTCTAACTTCTGACAATTATTGGCGAAGATACATCCGTTTGAATTTGGAAACAGAAACTTAAAACGTCAATTTCTCGAAATGACTTCGAGACTACATATTTTCAGCTTTTGATGCAGGGTCTAAATATATAAAAAGGGCTTCATAATGTTGAAAGAAATTCTAACTTCTGACAATTATTGGCAAAGATACATCCGTTTGAATTTGGAAACAGAAACTTAAAACGTCAATTTCTCGAAATGACTTCGAGACTACATATTTTCAGCTTTTGATGCAGAATCAAAATATATAAAAAGGGCTTCATAATGTTGAAAGAAATTCTAACTGCTGACAATTATTGGCGAAGATACATCCATTTGAATTTGGAAACAGAAACTTAAAACGTCAATTTCTCGAAATGACTTCGCGACTACATATTTTCAGCTTTTGATGCACAGTCAAAATATATAAAAAGGGCTTCATAATGTTGAAAGAAATTCTGACTTCTGCCAATTATTGGCGAAGATACATCCGTTTGAATTTGGAAACCGAAACTTAAAACGTCAATTTCTCGAAATGACTTCGCGACTACATATTTTCAGCTTTTGATGCATAGTCAAAATATATAAAAAGGGCTTCATAATGTTGAAAGAAATTCTAACTTCTGACAATTATTGGCAAAGATACAATTGTTTGAATTTGGAAACAGAAACTTAAAACGTCAATTTCTGGAAATGACTTCGCGACTACATATTTTCAGCTTTTGATGCAGAATCAAAATATATAAAAGGGCTTCATAATGTTGAAAGAAATTCTAACTGCTGACAATTATTGGCGAAGATACATCCGTTTGAATTTGGAAACCGAAACTTAAAACGTCAATTTCTCGAAATGACTTCGCGACTACATATTTTCAGCTTTTGATGCAGAATCAAAATATATAAAAAGGGCTTCATAATGTTGAAAGAAATTCTGACTTCTGCCATTTATTGGCGAAGATACATCCGTTTGAATTTGGAAACCGAAACTTAATACGTCAATTTCTCGAAATGACTTCGAGACTACATATTTTCAGCTTTTGATGCAGAGTCAAAATATATAAAAAGGGCTTCATAATGTTGAAAGAAATTCTAACTTCTGATAATTATTGGCGAAGATACATCCATTTGAATTTGGAAACAGAAACTTAAAACGTCAATTTCTCGAAATGACTTCGCGACTACATATTTTCAGCTTTTGATGCACAGTCAAAATATATAAAAAGGGCTTCATAATGTTGAAAGAAATTCTGACTTCTGCCAATTATTGGCGAAGATACATCCGTTTGAATTTGGAAACCGAAACTTAAAACGTCAATTTCTCGAAATGACTTCGCGACTACATATTTTCAGCTTTGATGTAGAGTCAAAATATATAAAATGGGGTTCATAATGTTGCACGAAATTCTAACTTCTGATAATTATTGGCGAAGATACATCCGTTTGAATTTGGAAACAGAAACTTAAAACGTCAATTTCTCGAAATGACTTCGAGACTACATATTTTCAGCTTTTGATGCATAGTCAAAATATATAAAAAGGGCTTCATAATGTTGAAAGAAATTCTGACTTCTGACAATTATTGGCGAAGATACATCCGTTTGAATTTGGAAACAGAAACTTAAAACGTCAATTTCTCGAAATGACTTCGAGACTACATATTTTCAGCTTTTGATGCATAGTCAAAGTATATAAAAAGGGCTTCATAATGTTGAAAGAAATTCTAACTGCTGACAATTATTGGCGAAGATACATCCGTTTGAATTTGGAAACAGAAACTTAAAAAGTCAATTTCTCGAAATGACTTCGAGACTACATATTTTCAGCTTTTGATGCAGAATCAAAATATATAAAAAGGGCTTCATAATGTTGAAAGAAATTCTAACTTCTGACAATTATTGGCGCAGATACATCCGTTTGAATTTGGAAACAGAAACTTAAAACGTCAATTTTTCGAAATGACTTCGAGACTACATATTTTCAGCTTTTGATGCAGAATCAAAATATATAAAATAGGGCTTCATAATGTTGAAAGAAATTCTAACTTCTGACAATTATTGGCGAAGATACATCCGTTTGAATTTAGAAACAGAAACTTAAAACGTCAATTTCTCGAAATGACTTCGAGACTACATATTTTCAGCTTTTGATGCATAGTCAAAATATATAAAAAGGGCTTCATAATGTTGAAAGAAATTCTAACTTCTGACAGTTATTGGCGAAGATACATCCGTTTGAATTTGGAAACAGAAACTTAAAACGTCAATTTCTCGAAATGACTTCGAGACTACATATTTTCAGCTTTTGATGCAGGGTCAAAATATATAAAAAGGGCTTCATAATGTTGAAAGAAATTCTAACTTCTGACAATTATTGGCGAAGATACATCCGTTTGAATTTAGAAACAGAAACTTAAAACGTCAATTTCTCGAAATGACTTCGAGACTACATATTTTCAGCTTTTGATGCAGAATCAAAATATATAAAAAGGGCTTCATAATGTTGAAAGAAATTCTAACTTCTGACAATTATTGGCGAAGATACATCCGTTTGAATTTAGAAACAGAAACTTAAAACGTCGATTTCTCGAAATGACTTCAAGACTACATATTTTCAGCTTATGATGCAGAATCAAAATATATAAAAAGGGCTTCATATTGTTGAAAGAAATTCTAACTGCTGACAATTATTGGCGAAGATACATCCGTTTGAATTTGGAAACCGAAACTTAAAACGTCAATTTCTCGAAATGACTTCGCGACTACATATTTTCAGCTTTTGATGCAGAGTCAAAATATATAAAAAGGGCTTCATAATGTTGAAAGAAATTCTAACTTCTGACAATTGTTGGCGAAGATACATCCGTTTGAATTTGGAAACAGAAACTTAAAACGTCAATTTCTCGAAATGACTTCGCGACTACATATTTTCAGCTTTTGATGCAGAGTCAAACTATATAAAAAGGGCTTCATAATGTTGAAAGAAATTCTAACTTCTGACAATTATTGGCGAAGATACATCCGTTTGAATTTGGAAACAGAAACTTAAAACGTCAATTTCTCGAAATGACTATTGAGACTACATATTTTCAGCTTTTGATGCAGAGTCAAAATATATAAAAAGGGCTTCATAATGTTGAAAGAAATTCTAACTTCTGACAATTATTGGCGAAGATACATCCGTTTGAATTTGGGAAAAGAAACTTAAATCGTCAATTTCGCGAAATGACTTCGAGACTACATATTGTCAGCTTTTAAAGCAGAATCAAAATATATAAAAAGGGCTTCATAATGTTGAAAGAAATTCTAACTTCTGACAATTATTGGCGAAGATACATCCATTTGAATTTGGAAACAGAAACTTAATACGTCAATTTCTCGAGACTACATATTTTCAGCTTTTGATGCAGAGTCAAAATATATAAAAAGGGCTTCATAATGTTGAAAGAAATTCTAACTTCTGACAATTATTGGCGAAGATACATCCGTTTGAATTTGGAAACAGAAACTTAAAACGTCAATTTCTCGAAATGACTTCGAGACTACATATTTTCAGCTTTTGATGCAGGGTCAAAATATATAAAAAGGGCTTCATAATGTTGAAAGAAATTCTAACTTCTGACAATTATTGGCGAAGATACATCCGTTTGAATTTGGAAACAGAAACTTAAATCGTCAATTTCGCGAAATGACTTCGAGACTACATATCTTCAGCTTTTGATGCAGAATCAAAATATATCAAAAGGGCTTCATAATGTTGAAATATATTCTAACTTCTGACAATTATTGGCGAAGATACATCCATTTGAATTTGGAAACAGAAACTTAATACGTCAATTTCTCGAGACTACATATTTTCAGCTTTTGATGCATAGTCAAAATATATAAAAAGGGCTTCATAATGTTGAAAGAAATTCTAACTTCTGACAATTATTGGCGAAGATACATCCGTTTGAATTTGGAAACCGAAACTTAAAACGTCAATTTCTCGAAATGACTTCGCGACTACATATTTTCAGCTTTTGATGCAGAGTCAAAATATATAAAAAGGGCTTCATAATGTTGAAAGAAATTCTAACTTCTGACAATTGTTGGTGAAGATACATCCGTTTGAATTTGGAAACAGAAACTTAAAACGTCAATTTCTCGAAATGACTTCGCGACTACATATTTTCAGCTTTGATGCAGAGTCAAACTATATAAAAAGGGCTTCATAATGTTGAAAGAAATTCTAACTTCTGACAATTATTGGCGAAGATACATCCGTTTGAATTTGGAAACAGAAACTTAAAACGTCAATTTCTCGAAATGACTTCGAGACTACATATTTTCAGCTTTTGATGCAGAATCAAAATATATAAAAAGGGCTTCATAATGTTGAAAGAAATTCTAACTTCTGACAATTATTGGCGAAGATACATCCGTTTGAATTTGGAAACCGAAACTTAAAACGTCAATTTCTCGAAATGACTTCGCGACTACATATTTTCAGCTTTTGATGCAGAATCAAAATATATAAAAAGGGCTTCATAATGTTGAAATAAATTCTAACTTCTGACAATTATTGGCGAAGATACATCCATTTGAATTTGGAAACAGAAACTTAATACGTCAATTTCTCGAGACTACATATTTTCAGCTTTTGATGCATAGTCAAAATATATAAAAAGGGCTTCATAATGTTGAAAGAAATTCTAACTTCTGACAATTATTGGCGAAGATACATCCGTTTGAATTTGGAAACAGAAACTTAAAACGTCAATTTCTCGAAATGACTTCGAGACTACATATTTTCAGCTTTTGATGCAGGGTCAAAATATATAAAAAGGGCTTCATATTGTTGAAAGAAATTCTAACTTCTGACAATTATTGGCGAAGATACATCCGTTTGAATTTGGAAACAGAAACTTAAAACGTCAATTTCTCGAAATGACTTCGAGACTACATATTTTCAGCTTTTGATGCAGAGTCAAAATATATAAAAAGGGCTTCATAATGTTGAAAGAAATTCTAACTTCTGACAATTATTGGCGAAGATACATCCGTTTGAATTTGGAAACAGAAACTTAAAACGTCGATTTCTCGAAATGACTTCAAGACTACATATTTTCAGCTTTTGATGCAGAATCAAAATATATAAAAAGGGCTTCATAATGTTGAAAGAAATTCTAACTGCTGACAATTATTGGCGAAGATACATCCGTTTGAATTTGGAAACCGAAACTTAAAACGTCGATTTCTCGAAATGACTTCGAGACTACATATTTTCAGCTTTTGATGCAGAGTCAAAATATATAAAAAGGGCTTCATAATGTTGAAAGAAATTCTAACTTCTGACAATTGTTGGCGAAGATACATCCGTTTGAATTTGGAAACAGAAACTTAAAACGTCAGTTTCGCGAAATGACTTCGAGACTACATATTTTCAGCTTTTGATGCAGAATCAAAATATATAAAAAGGGCTTCATAACGTTGAAAGAAATTCTAACTGCTGACAATTATTGGCGAAGATACATCCGTTTGAATTTGGAAACAGAAACTTAAAACGTCAATTTCGCGAAATGACTTCGAGACTACATATTTTCAGCTTTTGATGCAGAATCAAAATATATAAAAAGGGCTTCATAATGGTGAAAGAAATTCTAACTTCTGACAATTATTGGCGAAGATACATCCGTTTGAATTTGGAAACAGAAACTTAAAAACGTCAGTTTCGCGAAATGACTTTCGATACTACATATTTTCAGCTTTTGATGCAGAATCAAAATATATAAAAAAGGGCTTCATAACGTTGAAAGAAATTCTAACTGCTGACAATTATTGGCGAAGATACATCCGTTTGAATTTGGAAACAGAAACTTAAAACGTCAATTTCGCGAAATGACTTCGAGACTACATATTTTCAGCTTTTGATGCAGAATCAAAATATATAAAAAGGGCTTCATAATGGTGAAAGAAATTCTAACTTCTGACAATTATTGGCGAAGATACATCCATTTGAATTTGGAAACAGAACTTAATACGTCAATTTTTCGAAATGACTTCGAGACTACATATTTTCAACTTTTGATGCAGAGTCAAAATATATAAAAAGGGCTTCATAATGTTGAAAGAAATTCTAACTTCTGACAATTATTGGCGAAGATACATCCGTTTGAATTTGGAAACAGAAACTTAAAACGTCAATTTCTCGAAATGACTTCGAGACTACATATTTTCAGCTTTTGATGCATAGTCAAAATATATAAAAAGGGCTTCATAATGTTGAAAGAAATTCTAACTTCTGACAGTTATTGGCGAAGATACATCCGTTTGAGTTTGGAAACAGAAACTTAAAACGTCAATTTCTCGAAATGACTTCGAGACTACATATTTTCAGCTTTTGATGCAGGGTCAAAATATATAAAAAGGGCTTCATAATGTTGAAAGAAATTCTAACTTTTGACAATTATTGGCGAAGATACATCCATTTGAATTTGGAAACAGAAACTTAAAACGTCAATTTCTCGAAATGACTTCGAGACTACATATTTTCAGCTTTTGATGCAGAGTCAAAATATATAAAAAGGGCTTCATAATGTTGAAAGAAATTCTAACTTCTGACAATTATTGGCGAAGATACATCCGTTTGAATTTGGAAACAGAAACTTATAACGTCAATTTCTCGAAATGACTTCGAGACTACATATTTTCAGCTTTTGATGCAGAATCAAAATATATAAAAAGGGCTTCATAATGTTGAAAGAAATTCTAACTGCTGACAATTATTGGCGAAGATACATCCGTTTGAATTTGGAAACCGAAACTTAAAACGTCAATTTCTCGAAATGACTTCGAGACTACATATTTTCAGCTTTTGATGCAGAGTCAAAATATATAAAAAGGGCTTCATAATGTTGAAAGAAATTCTAACTTCTGACAATTGTTGGCGAAGATACATCCGTTTGAATTTGGAAACAGAAACTTAAAACGTCAATTTCTCGAAATGACTTCGCGACTACATATTTTCAGCTTTTGATGCAGAGTCAAACTATATAAAAAGGGCTTCATAATGTTGAAAGAAATTCTAACTTCTGACAATTATTGGCGAAGATACATCCGTTTGAATTTGGAAACAGAAACTTAAAACGTCAATTTCTCGAAATGACTTCGAGACTACATATTTTCAGCTTTTGATGCAGAATCAAAATATATAAAAAGGGCTTCATAATGTTGAAAGAAATTCTAACTGCTGACAATTATTTGGCGAAGATACATCCGGTTGAATTTTGGAAACCGAAACTTAAAACGTCAATTTCTCGAAATTACTTCGAGACTACATATTTTCAGCTTTTGATGCAGAATCAAAATATATAAAAAGGGCTTCATAATGTTGAAAGAAATTCTAACTTCTGACAATTATTGGCGAAGATACATCCATTTGAATTTGGAAACAGAAACTTAATACGTCAATTTCTCGAGACTACATATTTTCAGCTTTTGATGCAGAGTCAAAATATATAAAAAGGGCTTCATAATGTTGAAAGAAATTCTAACTTCTGACAATTATTGGCGAAGATACATCCGTTTGAATTTGGAAACAGAAACTTAAAACGTCAATTTCTCGAAATGACTTCGAGACTACATATTTTCAGCTTTTGATGCAGGGTCAAAATATATAAAAAGGGCTTCATAATGTTGAAAGAAATTCTAACTTCTGACAATTATTGGCGAAGATACATCCGTTTGAATTTGGAAACAGAAACTTAAAACGTCAATTTCTCGAAATGACTTCGCGACTACATATTTTCAGCTTTTGATGCAGAGTCAAAATATATAAAAAGGGCTTCATAATGTTGAAAGAAATTCTAACTTCTGACAATTGTTGGCGAAGATACATCCGTTTGAATTTGGAAACAGAAACTTAAAACGTCAATTTCTCGAAATGACTTCGCGACTACATATTTTCAGCTTTTGATGCAGAGTCAAACTATATAAAAAGGGCTTCATAATGTTGAAAGAAATTCTAACTTCTGACAATTATTGGCGAAGATACATCCGTTTGAATTTGGAAACCGAAACTTAAAACGTCAATTTCTCGAAATGACTTCGAGACTACATATTTTCAGCTTTTGATGCAGGGTCAAAATATATAAAAAGGGCTTCATATTGTTGAAAGAAATTCTAACTGCTGACAATTATTGGCGAAGATACATCCGTTTGAATTTGGAAACCGAAACTTAAAACGTCAATTTCTCGAAATGACTTCGCGACTACATATTTTCAGCTTTTGATGCAGAATCAAAATATATAAAAAGGGCTTCATAATGTTGAAAGAAATTCTAACTTCTGACAATTATTGGCGAAGATACATCCATTTGAATTTGGAAACAGAAACTTAAAACGTCAATTTTCGACTTCGAGACTACATATTTTCAGCTTTTGATGCAGAGTCAAAATATATAAAAAGGGCTTCATAATGTTGAAAGAAATTCTAACTTCTGACAATTATTGGCGAAGATACATCCGTTTGAATTTGGAAACAGAAACTTAAAACGTCAATTTCTCGAAATGACTTCGAGACTACATATTTTCAGCTTTTGATGCAGGGTCAAAATATATAAAAAGGGCTTCATATTGTTGAAAGAAATTCTAACTTCTGACAATTATTGGCGAAGATACATCCGTTTGAATTTGGAAACAGAAACTTAAAACGTCAATTTCTCGAAATGACTTCGAGACTACATATTTTCAGCTTTTGATGCAGAATCAAAATATATAAAAAGGGCTTCATAATGTTGAAAGAAATTCTAACTTCTGACAATTATTGGCGAAGATACATCCGTTTGAATTTGGAAACAGAAACTTAAAACGTCGATTTCTCGAAATGACTTCAAGACTACATATTTTCAGCTTTTGATGCAGAATCAAAATATATAAAAAGGGCTTCATAATGTTGAAAGAAATTCTAACTGCTGACAATTATTGGCGAAGATACATCCGTTTGAATTTGGAAACCGAAACTTAAAACGTCGATTTCTCGAAATGACTTCGCGACTACATATTTTCAGCTTTTGATGCAGAGTCAAAATATATAAAAAGGGCTTCATAATGTTGAAAGAAATTCTAACTTCTGACAATTGTTGGCGAAGATACATCCGTTTGAATTTGGAAACAGAAACTTAAAACGTCAATTTCGCGAAATGACTTCGAGACTACATATTTTCAGCTTTTGATGCAGAATCAAAATATATAAAAAGGGCTTCATAACGTTGAAAGAAATTCTAACTGCTGACAATTATTGGCGAAGATACATCCGTTTGAATTTGGAAACAGAAACTTAAAACGTCAATTTCTCGAAATGACTTCGAGACTACATATTTTCAGCTTTTGATGCATAGTCAAAATATATAAAAAGGGCTTCATAATGTTGAAAGAAATTCTAACTTCTGACAATTATTGGCGAAGATACATCCGTTTGAATTTGGAAACCGAAACTTAAAACGTCGATTTCTCGAAATGACTTCGCGACTACATATTTTCAGCTTTTGAAGCAGAGTCAAAATATATAAAAAGGGCTTCATAATGTTGAAAGAAATTCTAACTTCTGACAATTATTGGCGAAGATACATCCGTTTGAATTTGGAAACCGAAACTTAAAACGTCGATTTCTCGAAATGACTTCGCGACTACATATTTTCAGCTTTTGATGCAGAGTCAAAATATATAAAAAGGGCTTCATAATGTTGAAAGAAATTCTAACTTCTGACAATTGTTGGCGAAGATACATCTGTTTGAATTTGGAAACAGAAACTTAAAACGTCAATTTCGCGAAATGACTTCGATACTACATATTTTCAGCTTTTGATGCAGAATCAAAATATATAAAACGGGCTTCATAACGTTGAAAGAAATTCTAACTGCTGACAATTATTGGCGAAGATACATCCGTTTGAATTTGGAAACAGAAACTTAAAACGTCAATTTCTCGAAATGACTTCGAGACTACATATTTTCAACTTTTGATGCAAAGTCAAAATATATAAAAAGGGCTTCATAATGTTGAAAGAAATTCTAACTTCTGACAATTATTGGCGAAGATACATCCGTTTGAATTTGGAAACAGAAACTTAAAACGTCAATTTCTCGAAATGACTTCGAGACTACATATTTTCAGCTTTTGATGCATAGTCAAAATATATAAAAAGGGCTTCATAATGTTGAAAGAAATTGTAACTTCTGACAATTATTGGCGAAGGTAGGTCCGTTTGAATTTGGAAACAGAAACTTAAAACGTAGATTTCTCGAAATGACTTCAAGACTACATATTTTCAGCTTTTGATGCAGAGTCAAAATATATAAAAAGGGATTCATAATGTTGAAAGAAATTCTAACTTCTGACAATTATTGGCGAAGATACATCCGTTTGAATTTGGAAACAGAAACTTAAAACGTCAATTTCTCGAAATGACTTCGAGACTACATATTTTCAGCTTTTAATGCAGAATCAAAATATATAAAAAGGGCTTCATAATGTTGAAAGAAATTCTAACTTCTGACAATTATTGGCGAAGATACATCCGTTTGAATTTGGAAACAAAAACTTAAAACGTTGATTTCTCGAAATGACTTCAAGACTACATATTTTCAGCTTTTGATGCAGAATCAAAATATATAAAAAGGGCTTCATAATGTTGAAAGAAATTCTAACTGCTGACAATTATTGGCGAAGATACATCCGTTTGAATTTGGAAACAGAAACTTAAAACGTCAATTTCTCGAAATGACTTCGCAACTACATATTTTCAGCTTTTGATGCAGAGTCAAAATATATAAAAAGGGCTTCATAATGTTGAAAGAAATTCTAACTTCTGACAATTATTGGCGAAGATACATCCGTTTGAATTTGGAAACAGAAACTTAAAACGTCAATTTCTCGAAATGACTTCGAGACTACATATTTTCAGCTTTAGATGCATAGTCAAAATATATAAAAAGGGCTTCATAATGTTGAAAGAAATTTAACTTCTGACAATTATTGGCGAAGATACATCCTTTTGAATTTGGAAACAGAAACTTAAAACGTCAATTTCTCGAAATGACTTTGAGACTACAAATTTTCAGCTTTTGATGCAGAGTCAAAATATATAAAAAGGGCTTCATAATGTTGAAAGAAATTCTAACTTCTGACAATTATTGGCGAAGATACAACCGTTTGAATTTGGAAACATAAACTCAAAACGTCAATTTCTCGAAATGACTTCGAGACTACATATTTTCAGCTTTTGATGCATAGTCAAAATATATAAAAAGGGCTTCATAATGTTGAAAGAAATTCTAACTTCTGACAATTATTGGCAAAGATACATCCGTTTGAATTTGGAAACAGAAACTTAAAACGTCAATTTCTCGAAATGACTTCGAGACTACATATTTTCAGCTTTTGATGCAGAATCAAAATATATAAAAAGGGCTTCATAATGTTGAAAGAAATTCTAACTTCTGACAATTATTGGCGAAGATACATCCGTTTGAATTTGGAAACAGAAACTTAAAACGTCAATTTCTCGAAATGACTTCGAGACTACATATTTTCAGCTTTTGATGCAGAATCAAAAATATATATAATGGGCTTCATAATGTTGAAAGAAACTCTAACTTCTGACAATTATTGGCGAAGATACATCCGTTTGAATTTGGAAACAGAAACTTAAAACGTCGATTTCTCGAAATGACTTCAAGACTACATATTTTCAGCTTTTGATGCAGAATCAAAATATATAAAAAGGGCTTCATAATGATGAAAGAAATTCTAACTGCTGACAATTATTGGCGAAGATACATCCGTTTGAATTTGGAAACCGAAACTTAAAACGTCAATTTCTCGAAATGACTTCGCGACTACATATTTTCAGCTTTTGATGCAGAATCAAAAAACATAAAAAGGGCTTCATAATGTTGAAAGAAATTCTGACTTCTGCCAATTATTGGCGAAGATACATCCGTTTGAATTTGGAAACAGAAACTTAAAACGTCAATTTCTCGAAATGACTTCGAGACTACATATTTTCAGCTTTTGATGCAGAGTCAAAATATATAAAAAGGGCTTCATAATGTTGAAAGAAATTCTAACTTCTGACAATTATTGGCGAAGATACATCCGTTTGAATTTGGAAACAGAAACTTAAAACGTCAATTTCTCGAAATGACTTCGAGACTACATATTTTCAGCTTTTGATGCAGAATCAAAATATATAAAAGGGATTCATAATGTTGAAAGAAATTTTAACTTCTGACAATTATTGGCGAAGATACATCCGTTTGAATTTGGAAACAGAAACTTAAAACGTCAATTTCTCGAAATGGCTTCAAGACTACATATTTTCAGCTTTTGATGCAGAATCAAAATATATAAAAAGGGCTTCATAATGTTGAAAGAAATTCTACTGCTGGCATTTATTGGCTAATATACATCCGGTTGAATTGGAAACCGAAAACTTAAAACGTCAATTTCTCGAGATGACTTCGCGACTACATATTTTCAGCTTTTGAAGCAGAGTCAAAATATATAAAAAGGGCTTCATAATGTTGAAAGAAATTCTAACTTCTGACAATTATTGGCGAAGATACATCCGTTTGAATTTGGGAAAAGAAACTTAAGCCGCCAATATCTCGAAATGACTTCGAGACTACATATTTTCAGCTTTTGATGCAGAATCAAAATATATAAAAAGGGCTTCATAATGTTGAAAGAAATTCTAACTTCTGACAATTATTGGCGAATATACATCCGTTTGAATTTGGAAACAGAAACTTAAAACGTCAATTTCTCAAAATGACTTCGAGACTACATATTTTCAGCTTTTGAAGCAGAGTCAAAATATATAAAAGGGCTTCATAATGTTGAAGGAAATCCTAACTTCTGACAATTATTGGCGAAGATACATCCGTTTGAATTTGGAAAAAGAAACTTAAAACGTCAATTTCTCGAAATGACTTCGAGATTACAAATTTTCAGCTTTTGATGCAGAGTCAAAATATATAAAAAGGGCTTCATAATGTTGAAAGAAATTCTAACTTCTGACAATTATTGGCGAAGATACATCCGTTTGAATTTGGAAACATAAACTTAAAACGTCAATTTCTCGAAATGACTTCGAGACTACATATTTTCAGCTTTTGATGCATAGTCAAAATATATAAAAAGGGCTTCATAATGTTGAAAGAAATTCTAACTTCTGACAATTATTGGCAAAGATACATCCGTTTGAATTTGGAAACAGAAACTTAAAACGTCAATTTCTCGAAATGACTTCGAGACTACATATTTTCAGCTTTTGATGCAGAATCAAAATATATAAAAAGGACTTCATAATGTTGAAAGAAATTCTAACTTCTGACAATTATTGGCGAAGATACATCCGTTTGAATTTGGAAACAGAAACTTAAAACGTCGATTTCTCGAAATGACTTCAAGGCTACATATTTTCAGCTTTTGATGCAGAGTCAAAATATATAAAAAGGGCTTCATAATGTTGAAAGAAATTCTAACTTCTGACAATTATTGGCGAATATACATCCGTTTGAATTTGGAAACAGAAACTTAAAACGTCAATTTCTCAAAATGACTTCGGGACTACATATTTTCAGCTTTTGAATGCAGAATCAAAATATATAAAAGGGCTTCATAATGTTGAAAGGAAATTTCTAACTTCTGACAATTATTGACGAAGATACATCCGTTTGAATTTGGAAACAGAAACTTAAAACGTCAATTTCTCGAAATGACTTCGAGACTACATATTTTTCAGCTTTTGATGCAGAGTCAAAATATATAAAAAGGGCTTCATAATGTTGAAAGAAATTCTAACTTCTGACAATTATTGGCGAAGATACATCCGTTTGAATTTGGAAACAGAAACTTAAAACGTCAATTTCTCGAAATGACTTTGAGACTACATATTTTCAGCTTTTGATGCAGAATCAAAATATATAAAAAGGGCTTCATAATGTTGAAAGAAATTCTAACTTCTGACAATTATTGGCGAAGATACATCCGTTTGAATTTGGAAACAGAAACTTAAAACGTCAATTTCTCGAAATGACTGCGCGACTATATATTTTCAGCTTTTGATGCAGAGTCAAAATATATAAAAAGGGCTTCATAATGTTGAAAGAAATTCTAACTTCTGACAATTATTGGCGAAGATACATCCGTTTGAATTTGGAAACAGAAACTTAAAACGTCAATTTCTCGAAATGACTTCGAGACTACATATTTTCAGCTTTTGATGCAGAATCAAAATATATAAAAAGGGCTTCATAATGTTGAAAGAAATTCTAACTTCTGACAATTATTGGCGAAGATACATCCGTTTGAATTTGGAAACAGAAACTTAAAACGTCAATTTCTCGAAATGGCTTCAAGACTACATATTTTCAGCTTTTGATGCAGAATCAAAATATATAAAAAGGGCTTCATAATGTTGAAAGAAATTCTAACTGCTGGCAATTATTGGCTAATATACATCCGGTTGAATTTGGAAACCGAAACTTAAAACGTCAATTTCTCGAGATGACTTCGCGACTACATATTTTCAGCTTTTGAAGCAGAGTCAAAATATATAAAAAGGGCTTCATAATGTTGAAAGAAATTCTAACTTCTGACAATTATTGGCGAAGATACATCCGTTTGAATTTGGGAAAAGAAACTTAAACCGCCAATATCTCGAAATGACTTCGAGACTACATATTTTCAGCTTTTGATGCAGAATCAAAATATATAAAAAGGGCTTCATAATGTTGAAAGAAATTCTAACTTCTGACAATTATTGGCGAATATACATCCGTTTGAATTTGGAAACAGAAACTTAAAACGTCAATTTCTCAAAATGACTTCGAGACTACATATTTTCAGCTTTTGAAGCAGAGTCAAAATATATAAAAGGGCTTCATAATGTTGAAGGAAATCCTAACTTCTGACAATTATTGGCGAAGATACATCCGTTTGAATTTGGAAAAAGAAACTTAAAACGTCAATTTCTCGAAATGACTTCGAGATTACAAATTTTCAGCTTTTGATGCAGAGTCAAAATATATAAAAAGGGCTTCATAATGTTGAAAGAAATTCTAACTTCTGACAATTATTGGCGAAGATACATCCGTTTGAATTTGGAAACATAAACTTAAAACGTCAATTTCTCGAAATGACTTCGAGACTACATATTTTCAGCTTTTGATGCATAGTCAAAATATATAAAAAGGGCTTCATAATGTTGAAAGAAATTCTAACTTCTGACAATTATTGGCAAAGATACATCCGTTTGAATTTGGAAACAGAAACTTAAAACGTCAATTTCTCGAAATGACTTCGAGACTACATATTTTCAGCTTTTGATGCAGAATCAAAATATATAAAAAGGACTTCATAATGTTGAAAGAAATTCTAACTTCTGACAATTATTGGCGAAGATACATCCGTTTGAATTTGGAAACAGACTCTTAAAACGTCGATTTCTCGAAATGACTTCAAGGCTACATATTTTCAGCTTTTGATGCAGAGTCAAAATATATAAAAAGGGCTTCATAATGTTGAAAGAAATTCTAACTTCTGACAATTATTGGCGAATATACATCCGTTTGAATTTGGAAACAGAAACTTAAAACGTCAATTTCTCAAAATGACTTCGAGACTACATATTTTCAGCTTTTGAAGCAGAGTCAAAATATATAAAAGGGCTTCATAATGTTGAAGGAAATCCTAACTTCTGACAATTATTGGCGAAGATACATCCGTTTGAATTTGGAAAAAGAAACTTAAAACGTCAATTTCTCGAAATGACTTCGAGATTACAAATTTTCAGCTTTTGATGCAGAATCAAAATATATAAAAGGGCTTCATAATGTTGAAAGAAATTCTAACTTCTGACAATTATTGGCGAAGATACATCCGTTTGAATTTGGAAAAAGAAACTTAAAACGTCAATTTCTCGAAATGACTTCGAGATTACAAATTTTCAGCTTTTGATGCAGAGTCAAAATATATAAAAAGGGCTTCATAATGTTGAAAGAAATTCTAACTTCTGACAATTATTGGCGAAGATACATCCGTTTGAATTTGGAAACATAAACTTAAAACGTCAATTTCTCGAAATGACTTCGAGACTACATATTTTCAGCTTTTGATGCAGAGTCAAAATATATAAAAAGGGCTTCATAATGTTGAAAGAAATTCTAACTTCTGACAATTATTGGCAAAGATACATCCGTTTGAATTTGGAAACAGAAACTTAAAACGTCAATTTCTCGAAATGACTTCGACACTACATATTTTCAGCTTTTGATGCAGAATCAAAATATATAAAAAGGGCTTCATATTGTTGAAAGAAATTCTAACTTCTGACAATTATTGGCGAAGATACATCCGTTTGAATTTGGAAACAGAAACTTAAAACGTCAATTTCTCGAAATGACTTTCGAGACTACATATTTTCAGCTTTTGATGCAGAATCAAAAATATATAAAAAGGACTTCATAATGTTGAAAGAAATTCGAACTTCTGACAATTATTGGCGAAGATACATCCGTTTGAATTTGGAAACAGAAACTTAAAACGTCGATTTCTCGAAATGACTTCGAGACTACATATTTTCAGCTTTTGATGCAGAATCAAAATATATAAAAAGGGCTTCATAATGATGAAAGAAATTCTAACTTCTGACAATTATTGGCGAAGATACATCCGTTTGAATTTGGAAACCGAAACTTAAAACGTCAATTTCTCGAAATGACTTCGAGACTACATATTTTCAGCTTTTGATGCAGAGTCAAAATATATAAAAAGGGCTTCATAATGTTGAAAGAAATTCTGACTTCTGCCAATTATTGGCGAAGATACATCCGTTTGAATTTGGAAACCGAAACTTAAAACGTCAATTTCTCGAAATGACTTCGAGACTACATATTTTCAGCTTTTGATGCAGAGTCAAAATATATAAAAAGGGCTTCATAATGTTGAAAGAAATTCTAACTTCTGACAATTATTGGCGAAGATACATCCGTTTGAATTTGGAAACAGAAACTTAAAACGTCAATTTCTCGAAATGACTTCGAGACTACATATTTTCAGCTTTTGACGCATAGTCAAAATATATAAAAAGGGCTTCATAATGTTGAAAGAAATTCTAACATATTTTCAGCTTTTGATGCAGAGTCAAAATATATAAAAAGGGCTTCATAATGTTGAAAGAAATTCTGACTTCTGACAATTATTGGCGAAGATACATCCGTTTGAATTTGGGAAAAGAAACTTAAACCGCAAATATCTCGAAATGACTTCGAGACTACATATTTCCAGCTTTTGGCGCTGAGTCCAAATACATAAAAAGGGCTTCGTAATGTTAAATGAAATTCTAAACTCCTGACATTTATCGGCGAAGGATACATCCGTTTGCATTTGGAATCAGAAACTTATAACTTCAATTTCTCGATTTGACTTCGAGACTACATATTTTCAGCTTTTGATGGCAGGATCAAAATATATAAAAAGGGCTTCATAATGTTGAAAGAAATTCTAACTTCTGACAATTATTGGCGAAGATACATCCGTTTGAATTTGGAAACAGAGACTTAAAACGTCGATTTTTCGAAATGACTTCGAGACTACATATTTTCAGCTTTTGATGCAGAATCAAAATATATAAAAAGGGCTTCATAATGTTGAAAAAAATTCTAACTTCTGACAATTATTGACGAAGATACATCCGTTTGAATTTGGAAACAGAAACTTAAAACGTCAATTTCTCGAAATGACTTCGAGACTACATATTTTCAGCTTTTGATGCAGAGTCAAAATATATAAAATGGGCTTCATAATTTTGAACGAAATTCTAACTTCTGACAAATATTGGAGAAGATACATCCGTTTGAATTTGGAAACCGAAACTTAAAACGTCAATTTCTCGAAATGACTTCGAGACTACATATTTTCAGCTTTTGATGCAGAATCAAAATATATAAAAAGGGCTTCATAATGTTGAAAGAAATTCTGACATCTGACAATTATTGGTGAAGATACATCCGTTTGAATTTGGAAACAGAAACTTAAAACGTCAATTTCTCGAAATGACTTCGAGACTACATATTTTCAGCTTTTGATGCAGAGTCAAAATATATAAAAAGGGCTTCATAATGTTGAAAGAAATTCTAACTTCTGACAATTATTGGTGAAGATACATCCGTTTGAATTTGGAAACAGAAACTTAAAACGTCAATTTCTCGAAATGACCTCGAGACTACATATTTTCAGCTTTTGATGCAGAATCAAAATATATAAAAAGGGCTTCATAATGTTGAAAGAAATTCTAACTTCTGACAATTATTGGCGAAGATACATCCGTTTGAATTTGGAAACAGAAACTTAAAACGTCAATTTCGCGAAATGACTTCGAGACTACATATTTTCAGCTTTTGATGCAGAATCAAAATATATAAAAAGGGCTTCATAATGTTGAAAGAAATTCTAACTTCTGACAATTATTGGCGAAGATACATCCGCTTAAATTTGGAAACAGAAACTTAAAACGTCGATTTCTCGAAATGACTTCGAGACTACATATTTTCAGCTTTTGATGCAGAGTCAAAATATATAAAAAGGGCTTCATAATGTTGAAAGAAAGAATTTGGAAACAGAAACTTAAAACGTCAATTTCTCGAAATGACTTCTAGACTACATATTTTCAGCTTTTGAAGCAGAGTCAAAATATATAAAAAGGGCTTCATAATGTTGAAAGAAATTCTAACTTCTGACAATTATTGGCGAAGATACATCCGTTTGAATTTGGAAACAGAAACTTAAAACGTCGATTTCTCGAAATGACTTCAAGGCTACATATTTTCAGCTTTTGATGCAGAATCAAAATATATAAAAAGGGCTTCATAATGTTGAAAGAAATTCGAACTTCTGACAATTATTGGCGAAGATACATCCGTTTGAATTTGGAAACAGAAACTTAAAACGTCAATTTCTCGAAATGACTTCGAGACTACATATTTTCAGCTTTTGAAGCAGAGTCAAAATATATAAAAAGGGCTTCATAATGTTGAAAGAAATTCTAACTTCTGACAATTATTGGCGAAGATACATCCGTTTGAATTTGGAAACAGAAACTTAAAACGTCAATTTCTCGAAATGACTTCGAGACTACATATTTTCAGCTTTTGATGCAGAATCAAAATATATAAAAAGGGCTTCATAATGTTGAAAGAAATTCTAACTGCTGACAATTATTGGCGAAGATACATCCGTTTGAATTTGGAAACCGAAACTTAAAACGTCAATTTCTCGAAATGACTTCGAGACTACATATTTTCAGCTTTTGATGCAGAATCAAAATATATAAAAAGGGCTTCATAATGTTGAAAGAAATTCTGACTTCTGACAATTATTGGCGAAGATACATCCGTTTGAATTTGGAAACAGAAACTTAAAACGTCAATTTCTCGAAATGACTTCGCGACTACATATTTTCAGCTTTTGATGCAGAGTCAAAATATATAAAAAGGGCTTCATAATGTTGAAAGAAATTCTAACTTCTGACAATTATTGGCGAAGATACATCCGTTTGAATTTGGAAACAGAAACTTAAAACGTCAATTTCTCGAAATGATCTCGAGACTACATATTTTCAGCTTTTGATGCAGAGTCAAAATATATAAAAAGGGCTTCATAATGTTGAAAGAAATTCTAACTTCTGACAATTATTGGCGAAGATACATCCGTTTGAATTTGGAAACAGAAACTTAAAACGTCAATTTCGCGAAATGACTTCGAGACTACATATTTTCAGCTTTTGATGCAGAATCAAAATATATAAAAAGGGCTTCATAATGTTGAAAGAAATTCTAACTTCTGACAATTATTGGCGAAGATACATCCGTTTGAATTTGGAAACAGAAACTTAAAACGTCAATTTCTCGAAATGACTTCGAGACTACATATTTTCAGCTTTTGATGCAGAATCAAAATATATAAAACGGCTTCATAATGTTGAAAGAAATTCTGACTTCTGACAATTATTGGCGAAGATACATCCGTTTGAATTTGGAAACAGAAACTTAAAACGTCGATTTCTCGAAATGACTTCGAGACTACATATTTTCAGCTTTTGATGCAGAGTCAAAATATATAAAAAGGGCTTCATAATGTTGAAAGAAAGAATTTGGAAACAGAAACTTAAAACGTCAATTTCTCGAAATGACTTCTAGACTACATATTTTCAGCTTTTGAAGCAGAGTCAAAATATATAAAAAGGGCTTCATAATGTTGAAAGAAATTCTAACTGCTGACAATTATTGGCGAAGATACATCCGTTTGAATTTGGAAACAGAAACTTAAAACGTCGATTTCTCGAAATGACTTCAAGGCTACATATTTCAGCTTTGATGCAGAATCAAAATATATAAAAAGGGCTTCATAATGTTGAAAGAAATTCTAACTTCTGACAATTATTGGCGAAGATACATCCGTTTGAATTTGGAAACCGAAACTTAAAACTTCAATTTCTCGAAATGACTTCGAGACTACATATTTTCTGCTTTTGATGCAGAATCAAAATATATAAAAAGGGCTTCATAATGTTGAAAGAAATTCTAACTGCTGACAATTATTGGCGAAGATACATCCGTTTGAATTTGGAAACAGAAACTTAAAACGTCAATTTCTCGAAATGACTTCGCGACTACATATTTTCAGCTTTTGATGCAGAATCAAAATATATAAAAAGGGCTTCATAATGTTGAAAGAAATTCTGACTTCTGACAATTATTGGCGAAGATACATCCGTTTGAATTTGGAAACAGAAACTTAAAACGTCGATTTCTCGAAATGACTTCAAGGCTACATATTTTCAGCTTTTGATGCAGGGTCAAAATATATAAAAAGGGGTTCATAATGTTGAAAGAAATTCTAACTGCTGACAATTATTGGCGAAGATACATCCGATTGAATTTGGAAACCGAAACTTAAAACGTCAATTTCTCGAAATGACTTCGCGACTACATATTTTCAGCTTTTGATGCAGAGTCAAAATATATAAAAAGGGCTTCATAATGTTGAAAGAAATTATGACTTCTGACAATTATTGGCGAAGATACATCCGTTTGAATTTGGAAACCGAAACTTATAACGTCAATTTCTCGAAATGACTTCGCGACTACATATTTTCAGCTTTTGATGCAGAGTCAAAATATATAAAAAGGGCTTCATAATGTTGAAAGAAATTCTAACTTCTGATAATTATTGGCGAAGATACATTCATTTGAATTTGGAAAAAAGAAGCTTAAAACGTCAATTTCTCGAAATGACTTCGAGACTACATATTTTCAGCTTTTGATGCAAAGTCAAAATATATAAAAAGGGCTTCATAATGTTGAAAGAAATTCTAACTTCTGACAATTATTGGCGAAGATACATCCGTTTGAATTTGGAAACAGAAACTTAAAACGTCAATTTCTCGAAATGACTTCGAGACTACATATTTTCAGCTTTTGATGCATAGTCAAAATATATAAAAAGGGCTTCATAATGTTGAAAGAAATTCTAACTTCTGACAATTATTGGCGAAGATACATCCGTTTGAATTTGGAAACAGAAACTTAAAACGTCAATTTCTCGAAATGACTTCGAGACTACATATTTTCAGCTTTTGATGCTGAGTCAAAATATATAAAAAGGGCTTCATAATGTTGAAAGAAATTCTAACTTCTGACAATTATTGGCGAAGATACATCCGTTTGAATTTGGAAACAGAAACTTAAAACGTCAATTTCTCGAAATGACTTCGAGACTACATATTTTCAGCTTTTGATGCAGAATCAAAATATATAAAAAGGGCTTCATAATATTGAAAGAAATTCTAACTTCTGACAATTATTGGCGAAGATACATCCGTTTGAATTTGGAAACAGAAACTTAAAACGTCAATTTCTCGAAATGACTTCGTGACTACATATTTTCAGCTTTTTAATGCAGGGTCAAAATATATGAAAAGGGCTTCATAATGTTGAAAGAAATACTAACTTCTGACAATTATTGGCGAAGATACATCCGTTTGAATTTGGAAACAGAAACTTAAAACGTCAATTTCTCGAAATGACTTCGAGACTACATATTTTCAGCTTTTGATGCAGAATCAAAATATATAAAAAAGGGCTTCATAATGTTGAAAGAAATTCTAACTTCTGACAATTATTGGCGAAGATACATCCGTTTGAATTTGGAAACAGAAACTTAAAACGTCAATTTCTCGAAATGACTTCGAGACTACATATTTTCAGCTTTTGATGCAGAGTCAAAATATATAAAAAGGGCTTCATAATGTTGAAAGAAAGAATTTGGAAACAGAAACTTAAAACGTCAATTTCTCGAAATGACTTCTAGACTACATATTTTCAGCTTTTGAAGCAGAGTCAAAATATATAAAAAGGGCTTCATAATGTTGAAAGAAATTCTAACTTCTGACAATTATTGGCGAAGATACATCCGTTTGAATTTGGAAACAGAAACTTAAGACGTCGATTTCTCGAAATGACTTCAAGGCTACATATTTTCAGCTTTTGATGCAGAATCAAAATATATAAAAAGGGCTTCATAATGTTGAAAGAAATTCTAACTTCTGACAATTATTGGCAAAGATACATCCGTTTGAATTTGGAAACAGAAACTTAAAACGTCAATTTCTCGAAATGACTTCGAGACTACATATTTTCAGCTTTTGATGCAGAATCAAAATATATAAAAAGGGCTTCATAATGTTGAAAGAAATTCTAACTGCTGACAATTATTGGCGAAGATACATCCGTTTGAATTTGGAAACCGAAACTTAAAACGTCAATTTCTCGAAATGACTTCGCGACCACATATTTTCAGCTTTTGATGCAGAATCAAAATATATAAAAAGGGCTTCATAATGTTGAAAGAAATTCTGACTTCTGACAATTATTGGCGAAGATACATCCGTTTGAATTTGGAAACAGAAACTTAAAACGTCGATTTCTCGAAATGACTTCAAGGCTACATATTTTCAGCTTTTGATGCAGAATCAAAATATATAAAAAGGGCTTCATAATGTTGAAAGAAATTCTAACTGCTGACAATTATTGGCGAAGATACATCCGTTTGAATTTGGAAACCGAAACTTAAAACGTCAATTTCTCGAAATGACTTCGCGACTACATATTTTCAGCTTTTGATGCAGAATCAAAATATATAAAAAGGGCTTCATAATGTTGAAAGAAATTCTGACTTCTGACAATTATTGGCGAAGATACATCCGTTTGAATTTGGAAACCGAAACTTAAAACGTCAATTTCTCGAAATGACTTCGCGACTACATATTTTCAGCTTTTGATGCAGAGTCAAAATATATAAAAAGGGCTTCATAATGTTGAAAGAAATTCTAACTTCTGATAATTATTGGCAAAGGTACATCCATTTGAATTTGGAAAAAGAAGCTTAAAACGTCAATTTCTCGAAATGACTTCGAGACTACATATTTTCAGCTTTTGATGCAGAGTCAAAATATATAAAAAGGGCTTCATAATGTTGAAAGAAATTCTAACTTCTGACAATTATTGGCGAAGATACATCCGTTTGAATTTGGAAACAGAAACTTAAAACGTCAATTTCTCGAAATGACTTCGAGACTACATATTTTCAGCTTTTGATGCATAGTCAAAATATATAAAAAGGGCTTCATAATGTTGAAAGAAATTCTAACTTCTGACAATTATTGGCGAAGATACATCCGTTTGAATTTGGAAACAGAAACTTAAAACGTCAATTTCTCGAAATGACTTCGAGACTACATATTTTCAGCTTTTGATGCAGAGTCAAAATATATAAAAAGGGCTTCATAATGTTGAAAGAAATTCTAACTTCTGACAATTATTGGCGAAGATACATCCGTTTGAATTTGGAAACAGAAACTTAAAACGTCAATTTCTCGAAATGACTTCGAGACTACATATTTTCAGCTTTTGATGCAGAATCAAAATATATAAAAAGGGCTTCATAATGTTGAAAGAAATTCTAACATATTTTCAGCTTTTGATGCAGAGTCAAAATATATAAAAAGGGCTTCATAATGTTGAAAGAAATTCTGACTTCTGACAATTATTGGCGAAGATACATCCGTTTGAATTTGGGAAAAGAAACTTAAACCGCAAATATCTCGAAATGACTTCGAGACTACATATTTTCAGCTTTTGATGCAGAATCAAAATATATAAAAAGGGGTTCATAATGTTGAAAGAAATTCTAACTTCTGACAATTATTGGCGAAGATACATCCGTTTGAATTTGGAAACAGAAACTTAAAACGTCAATTTCTCGAAATGACTTCGAGACTACATATTTTCAGCTTTTGAAGCAGAGTCAAAATATATAAAAAGGGCTTCATAATGTTGAAAGAAATTCTAACTTCTGACAATTATTGGCGAAGATACATCCGTTTGAATTTGAAAACAGAAACTTAAAACGTCAATTTCTCGAAATGACTTCGAGACTACATATTATCGGCTTTTAATGCAGAATCAAAATATATAAAAAGGGCTTCATAATGTTGAAAGAAATTCTAACTTCTGACAATTATTGGCGAAGATACATCCGTTTGAATTTGGAAACAGAGACTTAAAACGTCGATTTTTCGAAATGACTTCGAGTCTACATATTTTCAGCTTTTGATGCAGAATCAAAATATATAAAAAGGGCTTCATAATGTTGAAAGAAATTCTAACTTCTGACAATTATTGACGAAGATACATCCGTTTGAATTTGGAAACAGAAACTTAAAACGTCAATTTCTCGAAATGACTTCGAGACTACATATTTTCAGCTTTTGATGCAGAATCAAAACATATAAAAAGGGCTTCATAATGTTGAAAGAAATTCTAACTTCTGACAATTATTGGCGAAGATACATCCGGTTGAATTTGGAAACAGAAACTTAAAACGTCAATTTCTCGAAATGACTTCGCGACTACATATTTTCAGCTTTTGATGCAGAGTCAAAATATATAAAATGGGGCTTCATAATTTTGAACGAAATTCTAACTTCTGACAATTATTGGCGAAGATACATCCGTTTGAATTTGGAAACCGAAACTTAAAACGTCAATTTCTCGAAATGACTTCGAGACTACATATTTTCAGCTTTTGATGCAGAATCAAAATATATAAAAAGGGCTTCATAATGTTGAAAGAAATTCTGACTTCTGACAATTATTGGCGAAGATACATCCGTTTGAATTTGGAAACAGAAACTTAAAACGTCAATTTCTCGAAATGACTTCGCGACTACATATTTTCAGCTTTTGATGCAGAGTCAAAATATATAAAAAGGGCTTCATAATGTTGAAAGAAATTCTAACTTCTGACAATTATTGGCGAAGATACATCCGTTTGAATTTGGAAACAGAAACTTAAAACGTCAATTTCTCGAAATGACCTCGAGACTACATATTTTCAGCTTTTGATGCAGAGTCAAAATATATAAAAAGGGCTTCATAATGTTGAAAGAAATTCTAACTTCTGACAATTATTGGCGAAGATACATCCGTTTGAATTTGGAAACAGAAACTTAAAACGTCAATTTCGCGAAATGACTTCGAGACTACATATTTTCAGCTTTTGATGCAGAATCAAAATATATAAAAAGGGCTTCATAATGTTGAAAGAAATACTAACTTCTGACAATTATTGGCGAAGATACATCCGTTTGAATTTGGAAACAGAAACTTAAAACGTCAATTTCTCGAAATGACTTCGAGACTACATATTTTCAGCTTTTGATGCAGGGTCAAAATATATAAAAAGGGCTTCATAATGTTGAAAGAAATACTAACTTCTGACAATTATTGGCGAAGATACATCCGTTTGAATTTGGAAACAGAAACTTAAAACGTCAATTTCTCGAAATGACTTCGAGACTACATATTTTCAGCTTTTGATGCAGAATCAAAATATATAAAAAGGGCTTCATAATGTTGAAAGAAATTCTAACTTCTGACAATTATTGGCGAAGATACATCCGTTTGAATTTGGAAACAGAAACTTAAAACGTCGATTTCTCGAAATGACTTCGAGACTACATATTTTCAGCTTTTGATGCAGAGTCAAAATACATAAAAAGGGCTTCATAATGTTGAAAGAAAGAATTTGGAAACAGAAACTTAAAACGTCAATTTCTCGAAATGACTTCGAGACTACATATTTTCAGCTTTTGATGCAGAGTCAAAATATATAAAAAGGGCTTCATAATGTTGAAAGAAATTCTAACTTCTGACAATTATTGGCGAAGATACATCCGTTTGAATTTGGAAACAGAAACTTAAAACGTCGATTTCTCGAAATGACTTCGAGACTACATATTTTCAGCTTTTGATGCAGGGTCAAAATATATAAAAAGGGCTTCATAATGTTGAAAGAAATTCTAACTTCTGACAATTATTGGCGAAGATACATCCGTTTGAATTTGGAAACAGAAACTTAAAACGTCAATTTCTCGAAATGACTTCGAGACTACATATTTTCAGCTTTTGATGCAGAGTCAAAATATATAAAAAGGGCTTCATAATGTTGAAAGAAATTCTAACTTCTGACAATTATTGGCGAAGATACATCCGTTTGAATTTGGAAACAGAAACTTAAAACGTCAATTTCTCGAAATGACTTCGAGACTACATATTTTCAGCTTTTGATGCAGAATCAAAATATATAAAAAGGGCTTCATAATGTTGAAAGAAATTCTAACATATTTTCAGCTTTTGATGCAGAGTCAAAATATATAAAAAGGGCTTCATAATGTTGAAAGAAATTCTAACTTCTGACAATTATTGGCGAAGATACATCCGTTTGAATTTGGAAACAGAAACTTAAAACGTCAATTTCTCGAAATGACTTCGAGACTACATATTTTCAGCTTTTGATGCAGGGTCAAAATATATAAAAAGGGCTTCATAATGTTGAAAGAAATTCTAACTTCTGACAATTATTGGCGAAGATACATCCGTTTGAATTTGGAAACAGAAACTTAAAACGTCAATTTCTCGAAATGACTTCGAGACTACATATTTTCAGCTTTTGATGCAGAGTCAAAATATATAAAAAGGGCTTCATAATGTTGAAAGAAATTCTAACTTCTGACAATTATTGGCGAAGATACATCCGTTTGAATTTGGAAACAGAAACTTAAAACGTCAATTTCTCGAAATGACTTCGAGACTACATATTTTCAGCTTTTGATGCAGAATCAAAATATATAAAAAGGGCTTCATAATGTTGAAAGAAATTCTAACATATTTTCAGCTTTTGATGCAGAGTCAAAATATATAAAAAGGGCTTCATAATGTTGAAAGAAATTCTGACTTCTGACAATTATTGGCGAAGATACATCCGTTTGAATTTGGGAAAAGAAACTTAAACCGCAAATATCTCGAAATGACTTCGAGACTACATATTTTCAGCTTTTGATGCAGAATCAAAATATATAAAAAGGGGTTCATAATGTTGAAAGAAATTCTAACTTCTGACAATTATTGGCGAAGATACATCCGTTTGAATTTGGAAACAGAAACTTAAAACGTCAATTTCTCGAAATGACTTCGAGACTACATATTTTCAGCTTTTGAAGCAGAGTCAAAATATATAAAAAGGGCTTCATAATGTTGAAAGAAATTCTAACTTCTGACAATTATTGGCGAAGATACATCCGTTTGAATTTGGAAACAGAAACTTAAAACGTCAATTTCTCGAAATGACTTCGAGACTACATATTTTCGGCTTTTAATGCAGAATCAAAATATATAAAAAGGGCTTCATAATGTTGAAAGAAATTCTAACTTCTGACAATTATTGGCGAAGATACATCCGTTTGAATTTGGAAACAGAGACTTAAAACGTCGATTTTTCGAAATGACTTCGAGTCTACATATTTTCAGCTTTTGATGCAGAATCAAAATATATAAAAAGGGCTTCATAATGTTGAAAGAAATTCTAACTTCTGACAATTATTGGCGAAGATACATCCGTTTGAATTTGGAAACAGAGACTTAAAACGTCGATTTTTCGAAATGACTTCGAGTCTACATATTTTCAGCTTTTGATGCAGAATCAAAATATATAAAAAGGGCTTCATAATGTTGAAAGAAATTCTAACTTCTGACAATTATTGACGAAGATACATCCGTTTGAATTTGGAAACAGAAACTTAAAACGTCAATTTCTCGAAATGACTTCGCGACTACATATTTTCAGCTTTTGATGCAGAGTCAAAATATATAAAATGGGCTTCATAATTTTGAACGAAATTCTAACTTCTGACAATTATTGGCGAAGATACATCCGTTTGAATTTGGAAACCGAAACTTAAAACGTCAATTTCTCGAAATGACTTCGAGACTACATATTTTCAGC
The DNA here is from genome assembly GCF_018153295.1 of Drosophila grimshawi. Classification (NCBI taxonomy): domain Eukaryota; kingdom Metazoa; phylum Arthropoda; class Insecta; order Diptera; family Drosophilidae; genus Drosophila; species Drosophila grimshawi. The sequence continues at coordinate 62,105 of NW_025062991.1, forward strand.
TTTTGATGCAGAATCAAAATATATAAAAAGGGCTTCATAATGTTGAAAGAAATTCTGACTTCTGACAATTATTGGCGAAGATACATCCGTTTGAATTTGGAAACAGAAACTTAAAACGTCAATTTCTCGAAATGACTTCGCGACTACATATTTTCAGCTTTTGATGCAGAGTCAAAATATATAAAAAGGGCTTCATAGTGTTGAAAGAAATTCTAACTTCTGACAATTATTGGCGAAGATACATCCGTTTGAATTTGGAAACAGAAACTTAAAACGTCAATTTCTCGAAATGACCTCGAGACTACATATTTTCAGCTTTTGATGCAGAGTCAAAATATATAAAAAGGGCTTCATAATGTTGAAAGAAATTCTAACTTCTGACAATTATTGGCGAAGATACATCCGTTTGAATTTGGAAACAGAAACTTAAAACGTCAATTTCGCGAAATGACTTCGAGACTACATATTTTCAGCTTTTGATGCAGAATCAAAATATATAAAAAGGGCTTCATAATGTTGAAAGAAATACTAACTTCTGACAATTATTGGCGAAGATACTTCCGTTTGAATTTGGAAACAGAAACTTAAAACGTCAATTTCTCGAAATGACTTCGAGACTACATATTTTCAGCTTTTGATGCAGGGTCAAAATATATAAAAAGGGCTTCATAATGTTGAAAGAAATACTAACTTCTGACAATTATTGGCGAAGATACATCCGTTTGAATTTGGAAACAGAAACTTAAAACGTCAATTTCTCGAAATGACTTCGAGACTACATATTTTCAGCTTTTGATGCAGAATCAAAATATATAAAAAGGGCTTCATAATGTTGAAAGAAATTCTAACTTCTGACAATTATTGGCGAAGATACATCCGTTTGAATTTGGAAACAGAAACTTAAAACGTCGATTTCTCGAAATGACTTCGAGACTACATATTTTCAGCTTTTGATGCAGAGTCAAAATACATAAAAAGGGCTTCATAATGTTGAAAGAAAGAATTTGGAAACAGAAACTTAAAACGTCAATTTCTCGAAATGACTTCGAGACTACATATTTTCAGCTTTTGATGCAGAGTCAAAATATATAAAAAGGGCTTCATAATGTTGAAAGAAATTCTAACTTCTGACAATTATTGGCGAAGATACATCCGTTTGAATTTGGAAACAGAAACTTAAAACGTCGATTTCTCGAAATGACTTCGAGACTACATATTTTCAGCTTTTGATGCAGGGTCAAAATATATAAAAAGGGGTTCACAATGTTGAAAGAAATTCTAACTTCTGACAATTATTGGCAAAGATACATCCGTTTGAATTTGGAAACAGAAACTTAAAACGTAAATTTCTCGAAATGACTTCGCGACTACATATTTTCAGCTTTTGATGCAGAATCAAAATATATAAAAAGGGCTTCATAATGTTGAAAGAAATTCTGACTTCTGACAATTATTGGCGAAGATACATCCGTTTGAATTTGGAAACAGAAACTTAAACCGCCAATATCTCGAAATGACTTCGAGACTACATATTTTCAGCTTTTGATGCAGAATCAAAATATATAAAAAGGGCTTCATAATGTTGAAAGAAATTCTAACTTCTGACAATTATTGGCGAAGATACATCTGTTTGAATTTGGAAACAGAAACTTAAAACGTCAATTTCTCGAAATGACTTCGAGACTACATATTTTCAGCTTTTGAAGCAGAGTCAAAATATATAAAAAGGCTTCATAATGTTGAAAGAAATTCTAACTTCTGACAATTATTGGCGAAGATACATCCGTTTGAATTTGGAAACAGAAACTTAAAACGTCAATTTCTCGAAATGACTTCGAGACTACATATTTTCAGCTTTTGATGCAGAATCAAAATATATAAAAAGGGCTTCATAATGTTGAAAGAAATTCTAACTTCTGACAATTATTGACGAAGATACATCCGTTTGAATTTGGAAACAGAAACTTAAAACGTCAATTTCTCGAAATGACTTCGAGACTACATATTTTCAGCTTTTGATGCAGAATCAAAATATATAAAAAGGGCTTCATAATGTTGAAAGAAATTCTAACTTCTGACAATTATTGGCGAAGATACATCCGGTTGAATTTGGAAACCGAAACTTAAAACGTCAATTTCTCGAAATGACTTCGCGACTACATATTTTCAGCTTTTGATGCAGAGTCAAAATATATAAAATGGGCTTCATAATTTTGAACGAAATTCTAACTTCTGACAATTATTGACGAAGATACATCCGTTTGAATTTGGAAACCGAAACTTAAAACGTCAATTTCTCGAAATGACTTCGAGACTACATATTTTCAGCTTTTGATGCAGAATCAAAATATATAAAAAGGGCTTCATAATGTTGAAAGAAATTCTAACTTCTGACAATTATTGGCGAAGATACATCCGTTTGAATTTGGAAACAGAAACTTAAAACGTCAATTTCTCGAAATGACTTCGAGACTACATATTTTCAGCTTTTGATGCAGGGTCAAAATATATAAAAAGGGCTTCATAATGTTGAAAGAAATACTAACTTCTGACAATTATTGGCGAAGATACATCCGTTTGAATTTGGAAACAGAAACTTAAAACGTCAATTTCTCGAAATGACTTCGAGACTACATATTTTCAGCTTTTGATGCAGAATCAAAACATATAAAAAGGGCTTCATAATGTTGAAAGAAATTCTAACTTCTGACAATTATTGGCGAAGATACATCCGTTTGAATTTGGAAACAGAAACTTAAAACGTCAATTTCTCGAAATGACTTCGAGACTACATATTTTCAGCTTTTGATGCAGGGTCAAAATATATAAAAAGGGCTTCATAATGTTGAAAGAAATACTAACTTCTGACAATTATTGGTGAAGATACATCCGTTTGAATTTGGAAACAGAAACTTAAAACGTCAATTTCTCGAAATGACTTCGAGACTACATATTTTCAGCTTTTGATGCAGGGTCAAAATATATAAAAAGGGCTTCATAATGTTGAAAGAAATACTAACTTCTGACAATTATTGGCGAAGATACATCCGTTTGAATTTGGAAACAGAAACTTAAAACGTCAATTTCTCGAAATGACTTCGAGACTACATATTTTCAGCTTTTGATGCAGAATCAAAATATATAAAAAGGGCTTCATAATGTTGAAAGAAATTCTAACTTCTGACAATTATTGGCGAAGATACATCCGTTTGAATTTGGAAACAGAAACTTAAAACGTCAATATCTCGAAATGACTTCGAGACTACATATTTTCAGCTTTTGATGGAGAATCAAAATATATAAAAAGGGCTTCATAATGTTGAAAGAAATTCTAACTTCTGACAATTATTGGCGAAGATACATCCGTTTGAATTTGGAAACCGAAACTTAAAACGTCAATTTCTCGAAATGACTTCGCGACTACATATTTTCAGCTTTTGATGCAGAGTCAAAATATATAAAAAGGGCTTCATAATGTTGAACGAAATTCTAACTTCTGACAATTATTGGCGAAGATACATCCGTTTGAATTTGGAAACAGAAACTTAAAACGTCAATTTCTCGAAATGACTTCGAGACTACATATTTTCAGCTTTTGATGCAGAATCAAAATATATAAAAAGGGCTTCATAATGTTGAAAGAAATTCTAACTTCTGACAATTATTGGCGAAGATACATCCGTTTGAATTTGGAAACAGAAACTTAAAACATCAATTTCTCGAAATGACTTCGAGACTACATATTTTCAGCTTTTGATGCAGAATCAAAATATATAAAAAGGGCTTCATAATGTTGAAAGAAATTCTAACTTCTGACAATTATTGGCGAAGATACATCCGTTTGAATTTGGAAACAGAAACTTAAAACGTCAATTTCTCGAAATGACTTCGAGACTACATATTTTCAGCTTTTGATGCAGAGTCAAAATATATAAAAAGGGCTTCATAATGTTGAAAGAAATTCTAACTTCTGACAATTATTGACGAAGATACATCCGTTTGAATTTGGAAACCGAAACTTAAAACGTCAATTTCTCGAAATGACTTCGAGACTACATATTTTCAGCTTTTGATGCAGAGTCAAAATATATAAAAAGGGCTTCATAATGTTGAAAGAAATTCTAACTTCTGACAATTATTGGCGAAGATACATCCGTTTGAATTTGGAAACAGAAACTTAAAACGTCAATTTCTCGAAATGACTTCGAGACTACATATTTTCAGCTTTTGATGCAGGGTCAAAATATATAAAAAGGGCTTCATAATGTTGAAAGAAATACTAACTTCTGACAATTATTGGCGAAGATACATCCGTTTGAATTTGGAAACAGAAACTTAAAACGTCAATTTCTCGAAATGACTTCGAGACTACATATTTTCAGCTTTTGATGCAGAATCAAAACATATAAAAAGGGCTTCATAATGTTGAAAGAAATTCTAACTTCTGACAATTATTGGCGAAGATACATCCGTTTGAATTTGGAAACAGAAACTTAAAACGTCAATTTCTCGAAATGACTTCGAGACTACAATTTATTAGCTTTTGATGCAGAGTCAAAATACATAAAAAGGGCTTCATAATGTTGAAAGAAAGAATTTGGAAACAGAAACTTAAAACGTCAATTTCTCGAAATGACTTCGAGACTACATATTTTCAGCTTTTGATGCAGAGTCAAAATATATAAAAAGGGCTTCATAATGTTGAAAGAAATTCTAACTTCTGACAATTATTGGCGAAGATACATCCGTTTGAATTTGGAAACAGAAACTTAAAACGTCAATTTCTCGAAATGACTTCGAGACTACATATTTTCAGCTTTTGATGCAGGGTCAAAATATATAAAAAGGGCTTCATAATGTTGAAAGAAATTCTAACTTCTGACAATTATTGGCAAAGATACATCCGTTTGAATTTGGAAACAGAAACTTAAAACGTCAATTTCTCGAAATGACTTCGAGACTACATATTTTCAGCTTTTGATGCAGAATCAAAATATATAAAAAGGGCTTCATAATGTTGAAAGAAATTCTAACTTCTGACAATTATTGGCGAAGATACATCCGTTTGAATTTGGGAACAGAAACTTAAACCGCCAATTTCTCGAAATGACTTCCAGACTACATATTTTCAGCTTTTGATGCAGAATCAAAATATATAAAAAGGGCTTCATAATGTTGAAAGAAATTCTAACTTCTGACAATTATTGGCGAAGATACATCTGTTTGAATTTGGAAACAGAAACTTAAAACGTCAATTTCTCGAAATGACTTCGAGACTACATATTTTCAGCTTTTGATGCAGAATCAAAATATATAAAAAGGGCTTCATAATGTTGAAAGAAATTCTAACTTCTGACAATTATTGGCGAAGATACATCCGGTTGAATTTGGAAACAGAAACTTAAAACGTCAATTTCTCGAAATGACTTCGCGACTACATATTTTCAGCTTTTGATGCAGAGTCAAAATATATAAAAAGGGCTTCATAATTTTGAACGAAATTCTAACTTCTGACAATTATTGGCGAAGATACATCCGTTTGAATTTGGAAACAGAAACTTAAAACGTCAATTTCTCGAAATGACTTCGAGACTACATATTTTCAGCTTTTGATGCAGAGTCAAAATATATAAAAAGGGCTTCATAATGTTGAAAGAAATTCTAACTTCTGACAATTATTGGCGAAGATACATCCGTTTGAATTTGGAAACAGAAACTTAAAACGTCAATTTCTCGAAATGACTTCGAGACTACATATTTTCAGCTTTTGATGCAGGGTCAAAATATATAAAAAGGGCTTCATAATGTTGAAAGAAATTCTAACTTCTGACAATTATTGGTGAAGATACATCCGTTTGAATTTGGAAACAGAAACTTAAAACGTCAATTTCTCGAAATGACTTCGAGACTACATATTTTCAGCTTTTGATGCAGAATCAAAATATATAAAAAGGGCTTCATAATGTTGAAAGAAATTCTAACTTCTGACAATTATTGGCGAAGATACATCCGTTTGAATTTGGAAACAGAAACTTAAAACGTCAATTTCTCGAAATGACTTCGAGACTACATATTTTCAGCTTTTGAAGCAGAGTTAAAATATATAAAAAGGGCTTCATAATGTTGAAAGAAATTCTAACTTCTGACAATTATTGACGAAGATACATCCGTTTGAATTTGGAAACAGAAACTTAAAACGTCAATTTCTCGAAATGACTTCGAGACTACATATTTTCAGCTTTTGATGCAGAATCAAAATATATAAAAAGGGCTTCATAATGTTGAAAGAAATTCTAACTTCTGACAATTATTGGCGAAGATACATCCGCTTGAATTTGGAAACAGAAACTTAAAACGTCGATTTCTCGAAATGACTTCGAGACTACATATTTTCAGCTTTTGATGCACAGTCAAAATATATAAAAAGGGCTTCATAATGTTGAAAGAAATTCTAACTTCTGACAATTATTGGCGAAGATACATCCGTTTGAATTTGGAAACAGAAACTTAAGACGTCAATTTCTCGAAATGACTTCGAGACTACATATTTTCAGCTTTTGAAGCAGAGTCAAAATATATAAAAAGGGCTTCATAATGTTGAAAGAAATTCTAACTTCTGACAATTATTGGCGAAGATACATCCGTTTGAATTTGGAAACAGAAACTTAAAACGTCAATTTCTCGAAATGACTTCGAGGCTACATATTTTCAGCAGAATCAAAATATATAAAAAGGGCTTCATAATGTTGAAAGAAATTCTAACTTCTGACAATTATTGGCGAAGATACATCCGTTTGAATTTGGAAACAGAAACTTAAAACGTCAATTTCTCGAAATGACTTCGAGACTACATATTTTCAGCTTTTGATGCAGAATCAAAATATATAAAAAGGGCTTCATAATGTTGAAAGAAATTCTAACTTCTGACAATTATTGACGAAGATACATCCGTTTGAATTTGGAAACAGAAACTTAAAACGTCAATTTCTCGAAATGACTTCGAGACTACATATTTTCAGCTTTTGATGCAGAATCAAAATATATAAAAAGGGCTTCATAATGTTGAAAGAAATTCTAACTTCTGACAATTATTGGCGAAGATACATCCGGTTGAATTTGGAAACCGAAACTTAAAACGTCAATTTCTCGAAATGACTTCGCGACTACATATTTTCAGCTTTTGATGCAGAGTCAAAATATATAAAAAGGGCTTCATAATGTTGAAAGAAATTCTAACTTCTGACAATTATTGGCGAAGATACATCCGTTTGAATTTGGAAACAAAAACTTAAAACGTCAATTTCTCGAAATGACTTCGAGACTACATATTTTCAGCTTTTGATGCAGAATCAAAATATATAAAAAGGGCTTCATAATGTTGAAAGAAATTCTGACTTCTGACAATTATTGGCGAAGATACATCCGTTTGAATTTGGAAACAGAAACTTAAAACGTCGATTTCTCGAAATGACTTCGAGACTACATATTTTCAGCTTTTGATGCAGAGTCAAAATATATAAAAAGGGCTTCATAATGTTGAAAGAAATTCTGACTTCTGACAATTATTGGCGAAGATACATCCGTTTGAATTTGGAAACAGAAACTTAAAACGTCGATTTCTCGAAATGACTTCGAGACTACATATTTTCAGCTTTTGTTGCAGAATCAAAATATATAAAAAGGACTTCATAATGTTGAAAGAAATTCTGACTTCTGACAATTATTGGCGAAGATACATCCGTTTGAATTTGGAAACAGAAACTTAAAACGTCAATTTCTCGAAATGACTTCGAGACTACATATTTTCAGCTTTTGATGCATAGTCAAAATATATAAAAATGGCTTCATAATGTTGAAAGAAATTCTGACATCTGACAATTATTGGCGAAGATACATCCGTTTGAATTTGGAATCAGAAACTTAAAACGTCAATTTCTCGAAATGACTTCGAGACTACATATTTTCAGCTTTTGATGCATAGTCAAAATATATAAAAAGGGCTTCATAATGTTGAAAGAAATTCTAACTTCTGACAATTATTGGCGAAGATACATCCGTTTGAATTTGGAAACAGAAACTTAAAACGTCAATTTCTCGAAATGACTTCGAGACTACATATTTTCAGCTTTTGATGCAGGGTCAAAATATATAAAAAGGGCTTCATAATGTTGAAAGAAATTCTAACTTCTGATAATTATTGGCGAAGATACATCCGTTTGAATTTGGAAACAGAAACTTAAAACGTCAATTTCTCGAAATGACTTCGAGACTACATATTTTCAGCTTTTGATGCAGAGTCAAAATATATAAAAAGGGCTTCATAATGTTGAAAGAAATTCTAACTTCTGACAATTATTGACGAAGATACATCCATTTGAATTTGGAAACAGAAACTTAAAACGTCAATTTCTCGAAATGACTTCGAGACTACATATTTTCAGCTTTTGATGCAGAATCAAAATATATAAAAAGGGCTTCATAATGTTGAAAGAAATTCTAACTTCTGACAATTATTGGCGAAGATACATCCGTTTGAATTTGGAAACAGAAACTTAAAACGTCGATTTCTCGAAATGACTTCGAGACTACATATTTTCAGCTTTTGATGCACAGTCAAAATATATAAAAAGGGCTTCATAATGTTGAAAGAAATTCTAACTTCTGACAATTATTGGCGAAGATACATCCGTTTGAATTTGGAAACAGAAACTTAAGACGTCGATTTCTCGAAATGACTTCGAGACTACATATTTTCAGCTTTTGATGCACAGTCAAAATATATAAAAAGGGCTTCATAATGTTGAAAGAAATTCTAACTTCTGACAATTATTGGCGAAGATACATCCGTTTGAATTTGGAAACAGAAACTTAAAACGTCGATTTCTCGAAATGACTTCAAGGCTACATATTTTCAGCTTTTGATGCAGAATCAAAATATATAAAAAGGGCTTCATAATGTTGAAAGAAATTCTAACTTCTGACAATTATTGGCGAAGATACATCCGTTTGAATTTGGAAACAGAAACTTAAAACGTCAATTTCTCGAAATAACTCGCGACTACATATTTTCAGCATGTGATGCATAGTCAAAATATATAAAAACGGCTTCATAATGTTGAACGAAATTCTAACTTCTGACAATTATTGGCGACGATACATCCGTTTGAATTTGGAATCAGAAACTTAAGACGTCAATTTCTCGAGATGACTTCGCGACTACATATTTTCAGCATGTTGATGCTTAGTCAAAATATATAAAAAGGGCTTCATAATGTTGAAAGAAATTCTAACTTCTGACAATTATTGGCGAAGATACATCCGTTTGAATTTGGAAACAGAAACTTAAAACGTCAATTTCTCGAAATGACTTCGAGACTACATATTTTCAGCTTTTGATGCAGAGTCAAAATATATAAAAAGGGCTTCATAATGTTGAAAGAAATTCTAACTTCTGGCAATTATTGGCGAAGATACATCCGTTTGAATTTGGAAACAGAAACTTAAAACGTCAATTTCTCGAAATGACTTCGCGACTACATATTTTCAGCTTTTGATGCAGAGTCAAAATATAAAAAATGGGCTTCATAATTTTGAACGAAATTCTAACTTCTGACAATTATTGGCGAAGATACATCCGTTTGAATTTAGAAACCGAAACTTAAAACGTCAATTTCTCGAAATGACTTCGAGACTACATATTTTCAGCTTTTGATGCAGAATCAAAATATATAAAAAAGGGTTTCATAATGTTGAAAGAAATTCTGACTTCTGACAATTATTGGCGAAGATACATCCGTTTGAATTTAGAAACAGAAACTTAAAACGTCAATTTCTCGAAATGACTTCGAGACTACATATTTTCAGCTTTTGATGCAGGGTCAAAATATATAAAAAGGGCTTCATAATGTTGAAAGAAATTCTAACTTCTGACAATTATTGGCGAAGATACATCCGTTTAAATTTGGGAAAAGAAACTTAAACCGCCAATATCTCGAAATGACTTCGAGACTACATATTTTCAGCTTTTGATGCAGAATCAAAATATATAAAAAGGGCTTCATAATGTTGAAAGAAATTCTAACTTCTGACAATTATTGGCGAAGATACATCCGTTTGAATTTGGAAACAGAAACTTAAAACGTCAATTTCTCGAAATGACTTCGAGACTACATATTTTCAGCTTTTGAAGCAGAGTCAAAATATATAAAAAGGCTTCATAATGTTGAAAGAAATTCTAACTTCTGACAATTATTGGCGAAGATACATCCGTTTAAATTTGGGAAAAGAAACTTAAACCGCCAATATCTCGAAATGACTTCGAGACTACATATTTTCAGCTTTTGATGCAGAATCAAAATATATAAAAAGGGCTTCATAATATTGAAAGAAATTCTGACTTCTGACAATTATTGGCGAAGATACATCCGTTTAAATTTGGGAAAAGAAACTTAAAACGTCAATATCTCGAAATGACTTCGAGACTACATATTTTCAGCTTTTGATGCAGAATCAAAATATATAAAAAGGGCTTCATAATGTTGAAAGAAATTCTAACATATTTTCAGCTTTTGATGCAGAGTCAAAATATATAAAAAGGGCTTCATAATGTTGAAAGAAATTCTGACTTCTGACAATTATTGGCGAAGATACATCCGTTTAAATTTGGGAAAAGAAACTTAAACCGCCAATATCTCGAAATGACTTCGAGACTACATATTTTCAGCTTTTGATGCAGAATCAAAATATATAAAAAGGGGTTCATAATGTTGAAAGAAATTCTAACTTCTGACAATTATTGGCGAAGATACATCCGTTTGAATTTGGAAACAGAAACTTAAAACGTCAATTTCTCGAAATGACTTCGAGACTACATATTTTCAGCTTTTGAAGCAGAGTCAAAATATATAAAAAGGCTTCATAATGTTGAAAGAAATTCTAACTTCTGACAATTATTGGCGAAGATACATCCGTTTGAATATGGAAACAGAAACTTAAAACGTCGATTTTTCGAAATGACTTCGAGACTACATATTTTCAGCTTTTGATGCAGAATCAAAATATATAAAAAGGGCTTCATAATGTTGAAAGAAATTCTAACTTCTGACAATTATTGGCGAAGATACATCCGTTTGAATTTGGAAACAGAAACTTAAGACGTCGATTTCTCGAAATGACTTCGAGACTACATATTTTCAGCTTTTGATGCACAGTCAAAATATATAAAAAGGGCTTCATAATGTTGAAAGAAATTCTAACTTCTGACAATTATTGGCGAAGATACATCCGTTTGAATTTGGAAACAGAAACTTAAAACGTCAATTTCTCGAAATGACTTCGAGGCTACATATTTTCAGCTTTTGATGCAGAATCAAAATATATAAAAAGGGCTTCATAATGTTGAAAGAAATTCTAACTTCTGACAATTATTGGCGAAGATACATCCGTTTGAATTTGGAAACAGAAACTTAAAACGTCAATTTCTCGAAATAACTTCGCGACTACATATTTTCAGCTTTTGATGCAGAGTCAAAATATATAAAATGGGCTTCATAATGTTGAACGAAATTCTAACTTCTGACAATTATTGGCGAAGATACATCCGTTTGAATTTGGAAACAGAAACTTAAAACGTCAATTTCTCGAAATGACTTCGAGACTACATATTTTCAGCTTTTGATGCAGAATCAAAATATATAAAAAGGGCTTCATAATGTTGAAAGAAATTCTAACTTCTGACAATTATTGGCGAAGATACATCCGTTTGAATTTGGAAACAGAAACTTAAAACGTCAATTTCTCGAAATGACTTCGAGACTACATATTTTCAGCTTTTGATGCAGAGTCAAAATATATAAAAAGGGCTTCATAATGTTGAAAGAAATTCTAACTTCTGGCAATTATTGGCGAAGATACATCCGTTTGAATTTGGAAACAGAAACTTAAAACGTCAATTTCTCGAAATGACTTCGAGACTACATATTTTCAGCTTTTGATGCAGAGTCAAAATATAAAAAATGGGCTTCATAATTTTGAACGAAATTCTAACTTCTGACAATTATTGGCGAAGATACATCCGTTTGAATTTGGAAACCGAAACTTAAAACGTCAATTTCTCGAAATGACTTCGAGACTACATATTTTCAGCTTTTGAAGCAGAGTCAAAATATATAAAAAGGGTTTCATAATGTTGAAAGAAATTCTGACTTCTGACAATTATTGGCGAAGATACATCCGTTTGAATTTGGAAACAGAAACTTAAAACGTCAATTTCTCGAAATGACTTCGAGACTACATATTTTCAGCTTTTGATGCAGGGTCAAAATATATAAAAAGGGCTTCATAATGTTGAAAGAAATTCTAACTTCTGACAATTATTGGCGAAGATACATCCGTTTGAATTTGGAAACAGAAACTTAAAACGTCAATTTCTCGAAATGACTTCGAGACTACATATTTTCAGCTTTTGATGCAGAATCAAAATATATAAAAAGGGGTTCATAATGTTGAAAGAAATTCTAACTTCTGACAATTATTGGCGAAGATACATCCGTTTGAATTTGGAAACAGAAACTTAAAGCGTCAATTTCTCGAAATGACTTCGAGACTACATATTTTCAGCTTTTGAAGCAGAGTCAAAATATATAAAAAGGCTTCATAATGTTGAAAGAAATTCTAACTTCTGACAATTATTGGCGAAGATACATCCGTTTAAATTTGGGAAAAGAAACTTAAACCGCCAATATCTCGAAATGACTTCGAGACTACATATTTTCAGCTTTTGATGCAGAATCAAAATATATAAAAAGGGCTTCACAATATTGAAAGAAATTCTGACTTCTGACAATTATTGGCGAAGATACATCCGTTTAAATTTGGGAAAAGAAACTTAAAACGTCAATATCTCGAAATGACTTCGAGACTACATATTTTCAGCTTTTGATGCAAAATCAAAATATATAAAAAGGGCTTCATAATGTTGAAAGAAATTCTAACATATTTTCAGCTTTTGATGCAGAGTCAAAATATATAAAAAGGGCTTCATAATGTTGAAAGAAATTCTGACTTCTGACAATTATTGGCGAAGATACATCCGTTTAAATTTGGGAAAAGAAACTTAAACCGCCAATATCTCGAAATGACTTCGAGACTACATATTTTCAGCTTTTGATGCAGAATCAAAATATATAAAAAGGGGTTCATAATGTTGAAAGAAATTCTAACTTCTGACAATTATTGGCGAAGATACATCCGTTTGAATTTGGAAACAGAAACTTAAAACGTCAATTTCTCGAAATGACTTCGAGACTACATATTTTCAGCTTTTGAAGCAGAGTCAAAATATATAAAAAGGCTTCATAATGTTGAAAGAAATTCTAACTTCTGACAATTATTGGCGAAGATACATCCGTTTGAATATGGAAACAGAAACTTAAAACGTCGATTTTTCGAAATGACTTCGAGACTACATATTTTCAGCTTTTGATGCAGAATCAAAATATATAAAAAGGGCTTCATAATGTTGAAAGAAATTCTAACTTCTGACAATTATTGGCGAAGATACATCCGTTTGAAGTTGGAAACAGAAACTTAAAACGTCAATTTCTCGAAATGACTTCGAGACTACATATTTTCAGCTTTTGATGCAGAGTCAAAATATATAAAAAGGGCTTCATAATGTTGAAAGAAATTCTAACTTCTGACAATTATTGGCGAAGATACATCCGGTTGAATTTGGAAACCGAAACTTAAAACGTCAATTTCTCGAAATGACTTCGCGACTACATATTTTCAGCTTTTGATGCAGAGTCAAAATATATAAAATGGGCTTCATAATTTTGAACGAAATTCTAACTTCTGACAATTATTGGCGAAGATACATCCGTTTGAATTTGGAAACCGAAACTTAAAACGTCAATTTCTCGAAATGACTTCGAGACTACATATTTTCAGCTTTTGATGCAGAATCAAAATATATAAAAAGGGCTTCATAATGTTGAAAGAAATTCTAACTTCTGACAATTATTGGCGAAGATACATCCGTTTGAATTTGGAAACAGAAACTTAAAACGTCAATTTCTCGAAATGACTTCGAGACTACATATTTTCAGCTTTTGATGCAGAGTCAAAATATATAAAAAGGGCTAAATAATGTTGAAAGAAATTCTAACTTCTGGCAATTATTGGCGAAGATACATCCGTTTGAATTTGGAAACAGAAACTTAAAACGTCAATTTCTCGAAATGACTTCGCGACTACATATTTTCAGCTTTTGATGCAAAGTCAAAATATAAAAAATGGGCTTCATAATTTTGAACGAAATTCTAACTTCTGACAATTATTGGCGAAGATACATCCGTTTGAATTTGGAAACCGAAACTTAAAACGTCAATTTCTCGAAATGACTTCGAGACTACATATTTTCAGCTTTTGATGCAGAATCAAAATATATAAAAAGGGTTTCATAATGTTGAAAGAAATTCTGACTTCTGACAATTATTGGCGAAGATACATCCGTTTGAATTTGGAAACAGAAACTTAAAACGTCAATTTCTCGAAATGACTTCGAGACTACATATTTTCAGCTTTTGATGCAGGGTCAAAATATATAAAAAGGGCTTCATAATGTTGAAAGAAATTCTAACTTCTGACAATTATTGGCGAAGATACATCCGTTTGAATTTGGAAACAGAAACTTAAAACGTCAATTTCTCGAAATGACTTCGAGACTACATATTTTCAGCTTTTGATGCAGAATCAAAATATATAAAAAGGGCTTCATAATGTTGAAAGAAATTCTAAAAATATTTTCAGCTTTTGATGCAGAGTCAAAATATATAAAAAGGGCTTCATAATGTTGAAAGAAATTCTAACTTCTGACAATTATTGGCGAAGATACATCCGTTTGAATTTGGAAACAGAAACTTAAAACGTCAATTTCTCGAAATGACTTCGAGACTACATATTTTCAGCTTTTGATGCAGAATCAAAATATATAAAAAGGGTTTCATAATGTTGAAAGAAATTCTGACTTCTGACAATTATTGACGAAGATACATCCGTTTGAATTTGGAAACAGAAACTTAAAACGTCAATTTCTCGAAATTACTTCGAGACTACATATTTTCAGCTTTTGATGCAGAATCAAAATATATAAAATGGGCTTCATAATTTTGAACGAAATTCTAACTTCTGACAATTATTGGCGAAGATACATCCGTTTGAATTTGGAAACAGAAACTTAAAACGTCAATTTCTCGAAATGACTTCGAGACTACATATTTTCAGCTTTTGAAGCAGAGTCAAAATATATAAAAAGGCTTCATAATGTTGAAAGAAATTCTAACTTCTGACAATTATTGGCGAAGATACATCCGTTTGAATATGGAAACAGAAACTTAAAACGTCGATTTTTCGAAATGACTTCGAGACTACATATTTTCAGCTTTTGATGCAGAATCAAAATATATAAAAAGGGCTTCATAATGTTGAAAGAAATTCTAACTTCTGACATTTATTGACGAAGATACATCCGTTTGAATTTGGAAACAGAAACTTAAAACGTCAATTTCTCGAAATGACTTCGAGACTACATATTTTCAGCTTTTGATGCAGAATCAAAATATATAAAAAGGGCTTCATAATGTTGAAAGAAATTCTAACTTCTGACAATTATTGGCGAAGATACATCCGGTTGAATTTGGAAACCGAAACTTAAAACGTCAATTTCTCGAAATGACTTCGCGACTACATATTTTCAGCTTTTGATGCAGAGTCAAAATATATAAAATGGGCTTCATAATGTTGAACGAAATTCTAACTTCTGACAATTATTGGCGAAGATACATCCGTTTGAATTTGGAAACAGAAACTTAAAACGTCAATTTCTCGAAATGACTTCGAGACTACATATTTTCAGCTTTTGAAGCAGAATCAAAATATATAAAAAGGGCTTCATAATGTTGAAAGAAATTCTGACTTCTGACAATTATTGGCGAAGATACATCCGTTTGAATTTGGAAACAGAAACTTAAAACGTCAATTTCTCGAAATGACTTCGAGACTAAATATTTTCAGCTTTTGATGCAGAGTCAAAATATATAAAAAGGGCTTCATAATGTTGAAAGAAATTCTAACTTCTGACAATTATTGGCGAAGATACATCCGTTTGAATTTGGAAACAGAAACTTAAAACGTCAATTTCTCGAAATGACTTCGAGACTATATATTTTCAGCTTTTGATGCAGAGTCAAAATATATAAAAAGGGCTTCATAATGTTGAAAGAAATTCTAACTTCTGACAATTATTGGCGAAGATACATCCGTTTGAATTTGGAAACAGAAACTTAAAACGTCAATTTCTCGAAATGACTTCGAGACTACATATTTTCAGCTTTTGATGCAGAGTCAAAATATATAAAAAGGGCTTCATAATGTTGAAAGAAATTCTAACTTCTGACAATTATTGGCGAAGATACATCCCGTTTGAATTTGGAAACCGGAAACTTAAAACGTCAATTTCTCGAAATGACTTCGAGACTACATATTTTCAGCTTTTGATGCAGAGTCAAAATATATAAAAAGGGCTTCATAATGTTGAAAGAAACTCTAACTTCTGACAATTATTGGCGAAGATACATCCGTTTGAGTTTGGAAACAGAAACTTAAAACGTCTATTTCTCGAAATGACTTCGAGACTACATATTTTCAGCTTTTGATGCAGAGTCAAAATATATAAAAAGGGCTTCATAATGTTGAAAGAAATTCTAACTTCTGACAATTATTGGCGAAGATACATCCGTTTGAATTTGGAAACAGAAACTTAAACGTCAATTTCGCGAAATGACTTCGAGACTACATATTTTCAGCTTTTGATGCAGAATCAAAATATGTTAAAAGGGCTTCAT
>NW_025062992.1:0-5269 GCF_018153295.1 Drosophila grimshawi
TTTGGAACAAAACTGCATTAAAATAATTTGACTTCCAAACTCATCTAAGAAAGATATTAAGGGATATTCTTCGATAAATAGAAAATATATGGAAAGCATTAAATAGGGTCTACCTTGAAATAAATGGCCATATCTTCGTCAAAAATTGCCCCATTTCAATTATAAAGGTGTTTTTAGAATTCACTCGATCTTTGGAACAAAACTGCATTAAAATAATTTGACTTCCGACTCATCTAAGAAGATATTAAGGGATATTCTTCGATAAATAGAAAATATATGGAAAGCATTAAATAGGGTCTACCTTGAAATAAATGGCCATATCTTCGTCAAAAATTGCCCCATTTCAATTATAAAGGTGTTTTTAGAATTCGCTCGATCTTTGGAACAAAACTGCATTAAAATAATTTGACTTCCGACTCATCTAAGAAAGATATTAAAAGGGATATTCTTCGATAAATAGAAAATATATGGAAAGCATTAAATAGGGTCTACCTTGAAATAAATGGCCATATCTTCGTCAAAAATTGCCCCATTTCAATTATAAAGGTGTTTTTAAATTCACTTGATCTTTGGAACAAAACTGCATTAAAATAATTTGACTTCAAACTCATCTAAGAAAGATATTAAGGGGATATTCTTCGATAAATAGAAAATATATGGAAAGCATTAAATAGGGTCTACCTTGAAATAAATGGCCATATCTTCGTCAAAAATTGCCCCATTTCAATTATAAAGGTGTTTTTAAATTCACTTGATCTTTGGAACAAAACTGCATTAAAATAATTTGACTTCCGACTCATCTAAGAAAGATATTAAGGGATATTCTTCGATAAATAGAAAATATATGGAAAGCATTAAATAGGGTCTACCTTGAAATAAATGGCCATATCTTCGTCAAAAATTGCCCCATTTCAATTATAAAGGTGTTTTAAGAATTCGCTTGATCTTTGGAACAAAACTGCATTAAAATAATTTGACTTCCGACTCATCTAAGAAAGATATTAAGGGATATTCTTCGATAAATAGAAAATATATGGAAAGCATTAAATAGGGTCTACCTTGAAATAAATGGCCATATCTTCGTCAAAAATTGCCCCATTTCAATTATAAAGGTGTTTTTAGAATTCACTCGATCTTTGGAACAAAACTGCATTAAAATAATTTGACTTCCGACTCATCTAAGAAAGATATTAAGGGATATTCTTCGATAAATAGAAAATATATGGAAAGCATTAAATAGGGTCTACCTTGAAATAAATGGCCATATCTTCGTCAAAAATTGCCCCATTTCAATTATAAAGGTGTTTTTAGAATTCACTCGATCTTTGGAACAAAACTGCATTAAAATAATTTGACTTCCGACTCATCTAAGAAAGATATTAAGGGATATTCTTCGATAAATAGAAAATATATGGAAAGCATTAAATAGGGTCTACCTTGAAATAAATGGCCATATCTTCGTCAAAAATTGCCCCATTTCAATTATAAAGGTGTTTTTAGAATTCACTTGATCTTTGGAACAAAACTGCATTAAAATAATTTGACTTCCGACTCATCTAAGAAAGATATTAAGGGATATTCTTCGATAAATAGAAAATATATGGAAAGCATTAAATAGGGTCTACCTTGAAATAAATGGCCATATCTTCGTCAAAAATTGCCCCATTTCAATTATAAAGGTGTTTTTAGAATTCACTTGATCTTTGGAACAAAACTGCATTAAAATAATTTGACTTCCGACTCATCTAAGAAAGATATTAAGGGATATTCTTCGATAAATAGAAAATATATGGAAAGCATTAAATAGGGTCTACCTTGAAATAAATGGCCATATCTTCGTCAAAAATTGCCCCATTTCAATTATAAAGGTGTTTTTAGAATTCACTTGATCTTTGGAACAAAACTGCATTAAAATAATTTGACTTCCGACTCATCTAAGAAAGATATTAAGGGATATTCTTCGATAAATAGAAAATATATGGAAAGCATTAAATAGGGTCTACCTTGAAATAAATGGCCATATCTTCGTCAAAAATTGCCCCATTTCAATTATAAAGGTGTTTTTAGAATTCACTTGATCTTTGGAACAAAACTGCATTAAAATAATTTGACTTCCGACTCATCTAAGAAAGATATTAAGGGATATTCTTCGATAAATAGAAAATATATGGAAAGCATTAAATAGGGTCTACCTTGAAATAAATGGCCATATCTTCGTCAAAAATTGCCCCATTTCAATTATAAAGGTGTTTTTAGAATTCACTTGATCTTTGGAACAAAACTGCATTAAAATAATTTGACTTCCGACTCATCTAAGAAAGATATTAAGGGATATTCTTCGATAAATAGAAAATATATGGAAAGCATTAAATAGGGTCTACCTTGAAATAAATGGCCATATCTTCGTCAAAAATTGCCCCATTTCAATTATAAAGGTGTTTTTAGAATTCACTTGATCTTTGGAACAAAACTGCATTAAAATAATTTGACTTCCGACTCATCTAAGAAAGATATTAAGGGATATTCTTCGATAAATAGAAAATATATGGAAAGCATTAAATAGGGTCTACCTTGAAATAAATGGCCATATCTTCGTCAAAAATTGCCCCATTTCAATTATAAAGGTGTTTTTAGAATTCACTTGATCTTTGGAACAAAACTGCATTAAAATAATTTGACTTCCGACTCATCTAAGAAAGATATTAAGGGATATTCTTCGATAAATAGAAAATATATGGAAAGCATTAAATAGGGTCTACCTTGAAATAAATGGCCATATCTTCGTCAAAAATTGCCCCATTTCAATTATAAAGGTGTTTTTAGAATTCACTTGATCTTTGAAACAAAACTGCATTAAAATAATTTGACTTCCGACTCATCTAAGAAAGATATTAAGGGATATTCTTCGATAAATAGAAAATATATGGAAAGCATTAAATAGGGTCTACCTTGAAATAAATGGCCATATCTTCATCAAAAATTGCCCCATTTCAATTATAAAGGTGTTTTTAGAATTCACTTGATCTTTGGAACAAAACTGCATTAAAATAATTTGACTTCCGACTCATCTAAGAAAGATATTAAGGGATATTCTTCGATAAATAGAAAATATATGGAAAGCATTAAATAGGGTCTACCTTGAAATAAATGGCCATATCTTCGTCAAAAATTGCCCCATTTCAATTATAAAGGTGTTTTTAGAATTCACTTGATCTTTGGAACAAAACTGCATTAAAATAATTTGACTTCCGACTCATCTAAGAAAGATATTAAGGGATATTCTTCGATAAATAGAAAATATATGGAAAGCATTAAATAGGGTCTACCTTGAAATAAATGGCCATATCTTCGTCAAAAATTGCCCCATTTCAATTATAAAGGTGTTTTTAGAATTCACTTGATCTTTGGAACAAAACTGCATTAAAATAATTTGACTTCCGACTCATCTAAGAAAGATATTAAGGGATATTCTTCTGATAAATAGAAAATATATGGAAAGCATTAAATAGGGTCTACCTTGAAATAAATGGCCATATCTTCGTCAAAATTGCCCCATTTCAATTATAAAGGTGTTTTTAAATTCACTCGATCTTTGGAACAAAACTGCATTAAAATAATTTGACTTCCGACTCATCTAAGAAAGATATTAAGGGATATTCTTCGATAAATAGAAAATATATGGAAAGCATTAAATAGGGTCTACCTTGAAATAAATGGCCATATCTTCGTCAAAAATTGCCCCATTTCAATTATAAAGGTGTTTTTAGAATTCACTTGATCTTTGGAACAAAACTGCATTAAAATAATTTGACTTCCGACTCATCTAAGAAAGATATTAAGGGATATTCTTCGATAAATAGAAAATATATGGAAAGCATTAAATAGGGTCTACCTTGAAATAAATGGCCATATCTTCGTCAAAAATTGCCCCATTTCAATTATAAAGGTGTTTTTAGAATTCACTCGATCTTTGGAACAAAACTGCATTAAAATAATTTGACTTCCGACTCATCTAAGAAAGATATTAAGGGATATTCTTCGATAAATAGAAAATATATGGAAAGCATTAAATAGGGTCTACCTTGAAATAAATGGCCATATCTTCGTCTAAAATTGCCCCATTTCAATTATAAAGGTGTTTTTAGAATTCACTCAATCTTTGGAACAAAACTGCATTAAAATAATTTGACTTCAAACTCATCTAAGAAAAATATTAAGGGATATTCTTCGATAAATAGAAAATATATGGAAAGCATTAAATAGGGTCTACCTTGAAATAAATGGCCATATCTTCGTCAAAAATTGCCCCATTTCAATTATAAAGGTGTTTTTAGAATTCACTTGATCTTTGGAACAAAACTGCATTAAAATAATTTTGACTTCCGACTCATCTAAGAAATATATTAAGGGATATTCTTTGATAAATAGAAAATATATGAAAGCATTAAATAGGGTCTACCTTGAAATAAATGGCCATATCTTCGTCAAAAATTGCCCCATTTCAATTATAAAGGTGTTTTTAGAATTCACTCGATCTTTGGAACAAAACTGCATTAAAATAATTTGACTTCCGACTCATCTAAGAAAGATATTAAGGGATATTCTTCGATAAATAGAAAATATAAGGAGAAGCATTAAATAGGGTCAACCTTGAAATAAATAGCCATATCTTCGTCTAAAATTGCCCCATTTCAATTATAAAGATGTTTTTAGAATTCACTCGATCTTTTGAAACAAAACTGCATTAAAATAATTTGACTTCCGACTCATCTAAGAAAAGAGATATTAAGGGATATTCTTCGATAAATAGAAAATATATGGAAAACATTAAATAGGGTCTACCTTGAAAGTAAATGGCCATATCTTCGTCCAAAATTGCCCCATTTCAATTATAAAGGTATTTTTAAATTCACATCGATCTTTGGAACAAAACTGCATTAAAATAATTTGACTTTCCGACTCATCTCAGAAAGATATTAAGGGATATTCTTCGATAAACAGAAAATATATGGAAAGCATTAAATAGGGTCTACCTTGAAATAAATGGCCATATCTTCGTCAAAAATTGCCCCATTTCAATTATAAAGATGTTTTTTGGGAATTCGCTCGATCTTTGGAACAAAGAAACTGCATTAAAATAATTTGACTTCCGGACTCATCTAAGAAAGATATTAAGGGATATTCTTCGATAAATAGAAAATATATGGAAAGCATTTAATAAGGATTCTACCTTGAAATAAATGGCCATATCTTCGTCAAAAATTGCCCC